>NW_010423639.1:0-18910 GCF_000710305.1 Buceros rhinoceros silvestris
GACAGACAGTCCAACAGCAAACACAGGCTAGAGCCATCGAGGCAAGGAGCAGGCACAGCAGGAGCATCACTGCCATGGAGAGGAGACACCTGAGGATGAGGAGTAGCACCTCCTGCATGGTCCTTGGGGAAGGCTGCTCAGGTGACTGAGCCTGGGCAATGCCACAGCTGTGGAAAAGATGTCTGCAAGCACTTGGATGAGGAATCGGTGAGGCTCACTTGCTACTGAACAGCAAGTTGATGAAGGACATCTTCCCGACCCTGCAGTGCGAGGGAAGCTGCCGTGGCTCATTCTCACCCTCCTCCTCCTCAAGGTTTTGTCCACAATGGCAGAAGCAAGCAGCAGGGTCCCCAGTGTTGTCACTTGTTAATGCTTTGCTGGTGGAAAAGCCACCTCTCTGAGCCTGGAACAGGGAGTTCAAAAAAATTTAAAAATTTCCAACATCTTCCCATCACCTCAGCTGGGAACTCGCATCGTGCCGAATCACATGGAGGATGAGAGTCACTTGCGCAGCTTTTGACATCACGACATGAGAACCAGTTGTGAAAGTCAGCAGTGAGAGACCTGTTAACACAGAACTGCTCCGGGCAAACACCAACAGCACCATGGGGTTCCTTCAGGGCGAGTGGTGCACCCAGGGTCCAGCACCCAGCTGGCGACCAGGGCAAACGAGAGCACCTGTGAGTGAGGGAGATCACACACAGGGAGGAACAGCCTGCAGGAACGTGGCATGAAGGAGGCTCAGGACTTCTTGGGTCACCTGGAAACTACTGATCTGACTGGTTTTTAACTGCTTTTAGTAGTTACCTAAAATAGACACCTCGGTTTTGCAAAAGCCACTGAAATAGATAATGGCTGGTCAGTGCACTTAACACTTCCTTTATAAATAATCTATTAATACTTCTGGGAGTTGGAAAATGTTTTCTTTCTAGACCCAAATAAATCCTGATCTTCTGCTAACTATTTCTGCTGCAGGGTCACCCCCTGGGTGCATCTCTCCAGCCAAGGGTGACTCCTTGCTCCTTCAGGCAGCTCAAGCAACAGCACCACCCCATCCTTCAAAGCCTTCACCACGCTACCACCACCTGGGACCAAAGGACAAGGGGCGTGAGCATTAACTGCCTGTGTGAGAGCAGATCTGCCCTCACAGAGAAGCAGAAGCAGGTGCCTTGTCACAGCACCTCAGGGGAGAGGTGGGATTTCTCAAAGGTTTTCCTAGGAGCCCAGGGCTACACAGCAGCTTTCCCTTGATGCCACCATAGTGGTTACAGACTGCATGGCTTAGAAGAGGGTGGGGCACTTATCAGTTTGAAAAGCTTTATGTTTTATCACCTTGAAGGCGGCACTAAATAAATAAATAAATAGCACAGCCTGCACTTCAGCAAAGTATAAACAGGTATTTATAGAAAGAACACCCAGGGAAACCACATACCCTTTCAATCCACTTCCCAGGCAAATAAAACTAATATCAAGCACAAGAAGTATATCAAGGGGCTTTTCAAACAAACAGAAGGATACCAACAAGGAAAAGACCCGATCTCCAACAGCCTCACGTGGTTGCTCTGCCCACGCATTGCGGGGACTCAGCCCTCAGCCCTGCTGGGCTCTGCAAAGCAACCAACAGCAATCAGCATCCATTTCCAGTTTGTTAGCAGAGCTCACCACTCTTCCCTGAGCCCCTGTGGTTAGCTGTGGCTTTTAATGCACAGCTGTTTCTGTCCCATAGCCATGCCAGGCTGGCTGATATTACCCTGCGCTCTCTTTCTCCCTGCTCCCACCAAACGGGAGGCTCCCAGGAGGATGAAATGAAAGGACCCTAATCAGAGCTTTCTCCTGGGCAACTAACCCCTAAGGTGCAGGCTCTCCACGCTGCAGAATGTTTGTTCATGCCTATAGAGCTGCAAACAAATAATCAGGGAAAAACAACTAGTGCATGATTATAGCCACGGCAACAAGGGTCAGAATTAAGCCTCATTTGAAAGGTGGGTGATGACTATTGTATATTTTTTTTACCCCCTTTAAAGCTGCAGTGATAATTGCAGGAGGAAAGCAAAAAAAAAAAAAAGAAAGAAAAGAAAAAAAACAATCAAAGCAAAAAGCCAAGCACCCGAGATATCTTTGCAGGAGTCGGTCCTCTTGAATCAGAACCCTGGAATTGTTCTGCAATCGACTCAGCGGACAGTTACCATCTGTTTATGGAAAAAAATGTTAATAACCCCCAATCATAATCAAACAGGCAACCACTTTACTTTAAGTACCTATTAACTAATGCTAAATTACAATGGAACGGCTCTGCAAGTACTTCTGACATCCACATGCACATCAGCAGTGCCAGCACTTTGATCAGGGCTATTAGAACAAACACCAAATGAACTGATAGTGATGCGATCCCTCAAACATTACAGAAAGCGTGGGCAGTATTTATACACTGTTCTTTCTCCTCCACCTCCTTGCTGTTTCTGCCTGTTCAGAAAGAAAATATGTATATGCCTGCGTGCAGATGTACACACCACCCACCAGAGCTGACCCTGTGAAAGCCTGGTCCCTGTGTTTTGGTTTTCCGTCCTAGGCTGAGCTTCCATATGGCTTCTGCAATGGCCAGAAAGGCTCGAGGCATTTCCATCAGTGGGGCATCATCCAAGTTATGACCCTCTGTTCAACCCCCCTATTTCCACAATGCCTGTGAAGGCATTTCAAAGTCCTTCCCCCCACTCCTCTGCTTGGAACCAGCCAGCAGATCCAAAAGCTGCAGTGTATAACGGGCAAAACCAGGCAGGCAGAGCTGTACACACACGCTTGCCTGTGCGCAGAGGCACGGCACGATCACGTGCCTTATATCTTTAGGAAATCAGATTAAAAAGCAGCCGACTCTTTGCCAACTGTAACCAAGTCTGAACCATTAGCTGGCACCGTCTCCACCCAAAGAAGAAAACCTCATTTGGAGAATGCAAGAACTTTTTAATCTCAGAGCCTGCAAAATAGCTCATCTCAGCAAAACTGCAAGTGCTCTTGTCTCTGGTTTTTCTCTAGCATCTTTCTCCCTATATCTCAGCAAACTTAATTTGTTTTGGGTTTGGTTTTTAAGTTGTGCAGCACCAGGAATACATCACAGAAATATTCATGAGCACACATTCTTTATCCCTAGGCACTTGCAAATGTAACAGAAGACAAGCAAAAGCAGCATATATTTCAGTCCATCAAGCTAAGCACTGACACGGCCTCCACCGCTGTGCCATCCAAGCATTTTGTTAGTCCCAGGACTTTGCTGTGCCTTTATTACTGTTTTATGAAATTTCATTTTTGTTAGTCCCGGGACTTTCACGTGGCTTTTTTTATTATATTATGAAATTTAATTTCCTGTCACCTGCTGGGATTAAACTTTGATTGGAAGATGTGGGTTTACAAGGCTTGCGGCGACAAACTTGACCCCAGAAGGTGAGGTGTGAAACCCCCCACCTCCAGTGGGTGGTCATGGAACATGGGACACCAAGCCCGGGGCTGGAGCAAGCAACAACTGAGCATGGGATGCCGGGCTCCTTACTCCGATGCACTCCACCCCACCTGTAAAACCCACTCTCCTGTGACATGGCAGTAAAACGAAGGGCCCTTACTCCCCATTTCTCGCTCTATAAGATCCTGTTCTTCCCACACTACTGCAAGGCTTTAAAAAGCATCTCACTTCTCCTGCTGGATACATCGCCCTTCACAAAGCAGCTACAGCCCATGTCTGCAACTTCAACATGTCTCAGTTTTCACATTCACTTTTCCCAGCAGTTTCCTTTCCGTGTTGCCCCTGTAACATCAAATTCCACAAAAAGGTGCTTTTTTGCCATTTTTCTGCTGCCTCTGCCATCCCAGCTCTGGTGATCCCTCAGCCACCCAGCCAAGCAGCTTCAGCCCACTCCTACCCCCCAAGCTACAGGACTCAAAGCTGACAGGCAGCCAGAAAGGGCATCTGCCCTCTGCCATCCGTGGTAATGAATGCCCTCGCTGGAGGGAGCAGGGAGAGGCGAGGGGGTTGGCCCAGAGCCAGCCTCTGTGAGCTCAGCCAAGGGATGCCAAGGAGCTGGGAGCACAGTGTGTCAGAGCCCCCTTCACAACGAGCTTTTGTTGATGCCACTGTTCCAGCCCATCGACGGCTCACTTGGCAGCACAGGCTTTTCCACCTCTTGGTTGTTGGCTGTATCAGTAGCTGGGTCATAACCAGAGCAGCGGCTCTGCCAGGACTCGCATGCCATGCTCCAAGGGTGTGCTACCAGGCAAAAGAGAACAAACTTGGACACACCGTCCTCTCACAGTCCTTCCCTAGCACATGTGCCCTGAGACACAGTGACTTTCTTGTCAGTAAAGGCAGCTGGGATGTTGGATGCTTGGCAGTCCATTAGTCCACTTTAAAGACTGCTGGGCAACCCAGCAGGCTGGCCCAGGGGGACTTCCTAGCCCAGACATCCAACCTCATGCTGAGTCCAAGTTCACCTCTCTCTAGGAGATAAACCATCTGCTTAACTCTAGGAGACGCAGAAGGAAAAAGATGTGCTCAGAGAGACTCATGAGGTGCTTTGGGTAACGTATCCAACACGAGCACACAATGTTCTGCATCCGTGACAAAAACAACAGGAAAAACCTGCTCCTGCAGGACTGCCAAGCTGGGATTTCAGCAACAAGTGGCAACATATCAGCTGGCGACAAGCAGCTCCCGATTCAGGGAATGATGCACTTTCCCAAAAAGACTCAGTGTCCAGATTTTTTTTTTCTTAGTAAATAATAACATGCTGGGTGTCATACAGGATGGCTCCTGCCCAAAAAGTAACTGGTAACGTGGGACCCAAAGGAAAATGTCAGCTCAAGGAGATCTGGAGGTGGTCATCAGCTGCACTGTCCTTAGAGGGTGTCAGAATAAGGTAGAACCTGTACATAAGCCCCTGGAAAAGCAGCTCAGGACCACTCAGTAAAGTGATCTAATGATTTGGACAAGGGCATCATGCCATGAACAGGAAGCCTTCAGGAGAAGGAAATGAACAGCAGTACATTAGTGGAGTGAAAGAGGAGACACCGGGAAAAGACATCCAGCAACACAGGACAAACACAGGCTTCGAGGTACCATTGCCATATTGTGACCATGTGCGACAGCTCAGCTGAGACACCAAAGCAATCTAAGAAGAGAGCAAGGCTCTGGACTCATGGAGCTGCTGAGCAGCAAGGAAGGAGAGCTTAGAAACTGCCTTTGGAAAACATGGGAGGGACTGTGACTTTTCTTGTGTGGGTGAGAAGTCAGCTGCAACTGCCAGAGAAGACCATAACCAGGGTACAACAAAACATTCCAGCCACTGAGGTTGAATGGAAGAGCTGCATTTGTGTTGTGGATGAGAAAGTGGTGAGGTTTGGTAGCAAGCCTGATGCAAAGAAGGGAGAGACAGGCTAAAGATACGAAGTCTAGTGACGTGGCAGTTGGCAGTGGTGCTACAGCTAAAGAAAAATGTGCAGGCAAAAGAAATGCTGAGGAAAAGCAGAAGGCTCAGAGCAGGTAAAGCCATGTGCTAGGGAGACTGTCCACAGGGCAGATCTGCAGCCTCCAGTGGGGACAAGAGCTTAGGCAGTATGAGTAGGCTGCCCATGGTGGTGCCTCGTTAAACAGCTACCTCCCCAGTTTTAAAGACATATTTAATTTGTCAACTCCATCTCTCCAAGCAATGTCATCAAACTTTTAGAAACTTTGCAGGGTTGCAGTTTCACATCAGAATTGGAAGAAATACAACGAGGGGGGAAGCAGGATTTTCTGGCTAAACATTTTTGCCTCCCCAAAACTGTACACGCGATGGCCCGTCGCAGCACCCCTCTGGTTTCTGGCAATGCAGAACATCCATGAACACACTTATCCAAACACCTCTGAACACACGTACACACATCTGTTCACCAAGGCTGGTTACTCACACAAGTTTCATTCCTCTTCGATTCTTCCACCAAGGTCAGAAGTTACTACTTTTTTGTATTTGTATCTCCAAGCCCCATCAGTGTCAAATGCCAAAGCACTTCCAAAGTGTTCTGACAAATCCCTCCAGAAGGCACGTAACATCATCCCAGTTTTACAGATGGGGAAATTAAAGCAGAGACAGAGGTTAAGACAGCTAATTGCCTACGGACACTAAATGAGTCAGTAGAAGAGCTGGGAATTGATCCCAGGAACCATGTCTTCCATTCCTCTACTCCACCCACCAGTCAAGTACACCCCACCAGATGGTTCTTATCATTGGACATATGGACTAAATATTGCTAAATTAGTGTAGAAGATTTGCTATTTAATTAAATGTCCTGTCTTCTATCTCCATAGGATGCATAGGGGAAACTCCAGCCAGAATCCCATCTGGACCCACTCAGGAAATATCTCTGTAAAGCAAACAAAGCCCTGGGCAAGCACGAGAAACATTCCCAAACCTACCAGCCTGCCCTTCAACGCAGACACCAGCAAGGCCAGGAAATGGGCTGAGACTTAGAAGCCTCGGAATAAGCTCATGTTTTGTCAAAGCTTGGCTTCAAACAATGTATGCATGAGCCAACAATTAGGCTGGGAACTACTATGTCATGTGAAGGCTCTTCCTCCAGCCTTCACTGGGCACCACCAACGCCACCCAACTGGAGATAACCAGCAGTGTCACGCTAAACAGATGGCACAGAGTCATCTACTTTTTTCTGGTGTATCACATCACAGCACTGTGGTTGGTAGGACAGAGAGACCAGTTCTGCCTCGCAAACATCAGATGTCTTCTCACTTTCCAATCCCTGCTAAGGACACTTGAAATAGCTTCTCAAGTGGTTATTCATGATGCAGAGGAGGAAACCTTCAGAAAGGCAGCAGAAAGAGACCTTTCACATCACTGAAAGACAGGTCAGCAATTGCTTTACCATCATGGACCTTACGAGTTTACAGCAGCAACTTGGTCCCCATTTTCAGACAGGCACAGGATGGATGCACCTTGTCTTTCCAACAGAACCCAAACCGACTTCACACTCTTCTGCTCCCCTTTCACACTCTGTGCTCTGCACCCACAAACCCATGCATCATCAAATCCACACAAGATATTTCACCCAAGAACACGCTCTCCTGAGTACAACTCCCTCAACGCATGGCTGGAGGAAGCAGGCTCAAAGCTTTTCTGCACAATCTGTAGGTGCAGTTACGTACTGATAAAGAAAACGCACACATACTTCTGCCCAGCAGAAGCACACACAGATGAGAACCACCCACTTGTACACCTTTGTTACTCTCAAGAAACAGAAGCGGGCTGGACAACATTCTCTTCATAAGGCTCAGCATCAATACTGACAACGTAGGAATGAAACCACAACACCTTTCCATGTGTGCTCTAAGAGCCGGGCAATCCTGGAAGGTACCTCCTGCTAGAAGAAAGTGACTGCACGTACCTTTCATCCCAAACTTGGACCGCCGGCCATACTTGTTGATCATAATAAAGAGGACGACCAAGAGGACACAAGCAAAAGCTGCCAGCCCAACCGCAATGGAAACCTGAAAGGAAAAAGCCTGAGAGTCAAGACAGAGGAATTTAGGAGTCTAGACTGGAAACGCAGCACCTCCTTGCCCAGTTAACCTCTCTGTAGGCTCCTACCATTTGCTGCAGTCCTGTGGATATCAGCTGTGGAGGAAAATACAAGCTAAAGTACAGGGCTCTGGCACAGCTTGGAAGCATTGCAGGCTGTGTGCAGGGTTGGGAGGTCTGAGATCTCCCTATCGGCAATGCTGTCTCGGCACCAGTTCTCCCCAGCCTCTCCATATATCTGTGGGGAAGGAGGACCTCTGCTCCAATGCCTGGGCTCTCCCTTCACTGCACCACATCATACGCCTCCAATTCTGAACTCGCCACTGTACTATGATGTCACAACATTAAAGCTATAACAACTTGAGCTCGGAAGACACAGGAGCAGCAGAAAATTCTTTAGAAAGAGCAATTCTGTTTCTATCCAAACATCCCTCAGGACAAAGCATAAGGGAAAAAGGGGAAATAACACACCAAAAAACCCACAAACCCAAACCAGAAGAAATTAAGTAGAACTGTTTGGGTTTGGGGTTTTTTTTCCCCTAAACATTTGGTTTTCCTAAAGCATCTAATGGTCCCCTATTTATTGTAACTTTTAGCAGGAATTATTTATACTGCAACAGTGTCCAAACTCCTTCACTGGAACTCTGGTTCCACTGTGTCAGTGTACAAGAGGAGGAAAGAAAACCTCCTTGCCCTAAAGGGTTTAAAATCCCAGGCTTATTTTAATATTTATGAATATTTATTCCTTCAAGTCTTTGCTCAAGATACTTTTATTGCATTGATGTAAACAACAATTTCTTTGGCATTTGTCCAGTTGTTCTGTACTGGGTCTTGTGATGCATTCAGGCTTCACTTCCTTTTACAAAACTATTCTGCTGCAAGAGAAGATACATCATTTAACCAAGAAAAACCCTTTCATTTTGCAACTCTTTTCCCTGGCCCTTGATACATTAGCTATGATATTTTTAAACTTTTTATTTTGCCACACTATTTTCACCCCCCAGGTTGTTTGCTGTGCTTTGTATTTAATAATCAGTGCATGTTATTACTCCAGCCTCACTGTTCAAAGCTTTCACTTCAGCCATAGGAGATTTTCAGTTGGATGAGATCCGAAACCAAGGTGGATTGAGTTTTGTTCACTCGCTTAACGCTTGGTGGGCTTCAACATCTTAAAACTTCATTACAGCAATTGTGTAACATGCTAATTTTTTCCCCCAATACTTAAATGCACATTTTTTTCCTCTTTCTACCTGGATTCTGCAGAAGAAAGACTATGATGAGATCCGATAAGCCATAGGCTTTCTTTCCTTTTTCATTTTCGGCATGCCCTGCAGAGCAGGAGAGGGGGCAAACTGGCTTTGACAGAATTGAACCAAGCTAAATCTGAGTCCCTCACAGGGCTAAACTTAACAGATCAATAATAGTTTGAAACAGACAATTGCCAGTTTGTTTGTTCTCTGGGCGCTACGTTTTTTAGAGTGAGAATTTCTTAACCTGCCAGTAGCAACTTCACAGGATGCTCCATTTTCAAAGAGCCTCCTGGTTCCACTCTGCAGACCCTAGAGGATTGGTCGTGTCAGTATTTTACTTGCCTGACACAAGCCACACCACTCTTCTGATTGTGGTCTTAAGTCATAAGAGATTTTCCTTGCAAACCTCTCAAAACAGCACAGGAATGTAAATACTGAGTTTTCAATAACAAAAGAAAAAGCATGTAAAGCAGTTCTGCAGAAAAGAGGAGAGGACTCACCCCAAAAGTGTCCTCCTCTGGTTTGTGGGTCACAGTGATCGGCGGGGTGGGACTCACTTCATAATCACCAACTGAAACCAAAACACCAAAGACAGAAGATTCAGGCTTCCACAGGATTCCCAAGACACCAGCTCATCCCCAGTGGCAATGCCTGACCTAACGAGATCCAGTTCACCCCTAACAGAGGCTGCAACTTTCGATTTCAGAAGGCACCAAATCAACCACTAGAGAGATCCCTGTGCACATGAGCAGAGAAAACACAGACCAGGACAACGCTGATGTGACTCCAACCTTACAAATGAGAAACATTTGGGTGCCTGATGTCCTAGGGTGGGTGACCTCCACCCCTGAGCCATCTCCTAGAGCTTCCAGAAATCTACTGGGCTGAGCAGGGTTAAAAGACAAGACTGACTCCCGCAAAACTTGATTCAAGAAACAGTTATTTGGTAGAAGTTGAATCCTGTTTCTAGTTAAGACCCCTTCCACTACATCACAACCAACTGTCCTTTCCACTATAGGACGTCCTTCAGGACATCACTAGCAGGAAAGGAGCAGCTCCTGGGCTCTAAAAATTACCCAGATGATCAAAAGCTCCCCAGCCATCTTGGTCATGCATGGGGAAGCCAGGGTTTTGTGCAACCTCTGTCAACTTGCTTTTGGCTTCCTGATTTTTCCTCCCAAGCCACAGAAGGCCAAAGGGGGACCACAAAACCAAAACACCCACAGTATGCAAAAAGCAAGATGACACTTACTTGAGACAAAGTTGTCCGTACTCTCTGTGGAAAGGACAAAGAGAGAAGCAACAGAATTAGCAGCACAGCAAAGGGAGAGTGGTCTCATTCCCAGCCTGCCTCAGACACACCCCACCACCCCAAAGGGCCCAGGAAACCAAACTTCTCATATTTTGCCCTGCTGGGCAACTCTAACTGGGAATTGCAGCACATGTGCCAGCAGGACATGCTGGAGGTCAGGATGGAGAGCACAGGGGTAACTGTGCAGGGCATTGCGCTGAAACAAGAGGGAATGATGTTACTGCAAGGCCAAAACGGAGAACAATTAGCAGCATGCTAAACAAACTTCTGAATGGTCATTAAACAATGCTGCTTTCAGCAGGTGAGCAAAGCTCAACAGACACATGGGGCTCAGCAGGATGGAGGTGGAGGGGAGAGGAGCAGATTTTGCCTTGCATGGCAGTGTTTACCCGAGGACAAAGTCCTATGAGGATGAGGACCAGCTCCCTGGGAGCAAAGCCCAGACCGGGGCAGGGAGTTAGAGGACATCTCCTCCGACCTCCTTTTCATGAGCCACTCATAAAAGCTAATAGCATCTGGACTGGACACGGAGACTGTGGCTGTCCTAGTGCTGCCTCTTGCCGGAGACATCCACACCAGTTCCTGCTGTCAGCCTATTGACTGCTGCAGTCTATTCAGTAAAGCTCCTTCAGCTCCAAAGAAGGCCAAGGCCCCAGACAATGAGGTCTAAAGCTCTTGGTGACACTCAGTTTACATAGCATGAGAATAACGTCAGCTTTCAATTCACTTGCCCATGTAAGAAATTGAGCCCGATATTAACTGGAGTTTACACAGCTTTGCTGGCAGAGGGCTCCTGGAAGGATGCTGAAATATTCACGCTGAAGTATGGGTGAGGTTTGGAAGGGAAGCATAAAACAAACCCCGGGTGACAAACACTGCTTTCCAAACCAGGGAAAAAAAAAAAAAAACAACCTGAAAAAATATTTTTGTTTCAAGTCAAGCAGAAGAGTAACTTTTCTAGCAAAAGAAGGAAAAAAAAAAGGAAGAAATATTTTATTTGGAGACTTCCTTCCCCCCTCCCCCCCCATTAAAGCCGACAGAGTCTAGTCATAAAACTCACTGCTTCTACATTTTCCCCCATCCATTTTTCTCTGCTGGACTAAGCAAATTCAACATAAACCCACAAGAAGTATTTCCTAGTAAACCCTATTTTTTCAAAGTAAAAAACTAGCCAAGAAATTTCAGCCAGCTTGAATTGTGTGAGAAGTTCCCACAGAACTGAATACTTATCACAGGAGCAGCAGGCACATTAACACTTGAGGATTAAATAAGGCGGGTAGCCTACAGTAGAGATGCCAGTGACAACATGAAGTGACCTTTTTTTAATCAGTATATGACACAAATCTGTCCTGGGAGCCACTGCCCTGGCAGCCAGAGCCACAACATCACCGAGAAGCAGGATATGGCATGGGCCATATCACCCAGCTTCCCCTCCAGTGTCCAATGGCACCTTTCTCCTCTCAACCTGGAAGAACAACTGGCACCATACGAATGAGAGGTCACAGACCAGGGGTTTCTAAAAAAACAGGGTCACAGATCCTTTTCTATGCTGCTAGGAAGTCTTCTGCACTACTTTTTCATTATTTAAGACTAATAATCTCATCCTGGGTAGTGACAGCAAAACCCTAGCACGTGTGAATAGCTACAGGCAATAAGCTTCTTGACTGAACAACACTGGGGAACCTTCAAGTTGTGGCATTTTCTGGAGGAATCTACCTTCAAATGGGAAATTGTAAACATCAGCTGCATTGAGTGTTAACGTCAGCTGTGACAGTGGACGGAGCAACAAACTTCAAGGAAAGTAAATTACATCCTGCATTGGGCTGACAGGGTCTGCCAGGGTGAGGAATGGCTTGGGACTTTGGATCAGAAGAAATAAAAGAAGCAGGTCAGTTCCTGCTGGGAGATGGACCAGTGTCAGTAAGTACTCCACACCAACACCACACGAGGCGTGGGTGAAGATGCACTCACAAGGGCAATATTTTCCATATATTTCACACAATCCCATTCTCCCCGAGCCTCTGACACAATAGGCTCTTCAAACTCTAACATGCCTTCCCACATCAGAGCCAGGCTCAGATCCATTTCCAAATTCAGCCCTCCAGAACAGCAGATCTGCCTCCTTTTCTGAAGGTCCAGCACTGCTTAAGAACTGTCCCCATTCCACAGATGGGTAAATTGAGTCACAAAGGTGAGACCTGACAGATCTGAGACTGCAAACCTGTGCGCCTCTCCTCACCCATCTACATTTGATAAGCTGCTCTTCTACCCTGACAGAAGGAAACAGAAACAGGTCAGATAGCCAAACAAGGCATCGTCCTCGAAGCCAGAATACAAATTCTACACTCCCATCCACATCAGCTCATTTGTTCAATTGTCAGCTCTTCAAGGCAGAGATTTGGGACTGCATTTACGATATTTGACCTGCGGGAAAACTCAGTGTACGTATATGGTGTGATATAAATAATAAATGAGAGTACTGTTGGTATTTTTCTATATTTAGCCAACGCCCTATTTTGCTGGGTTTTCTTGGGCTGCAGGGGCCAATTTGCAGCTGCCACTTTCTCATGGCATCATTCCTGAAGGCAGCAGCACGCACAGATCTTAACTCCATGCTGGCCAGTTTAGTGTTGCAATGCCAGAGAGCAGACCACGACCTCCCGTGCTCCTATAGAGCAGACAAGCCACCACAAAAGTCACTGTGCTCCCCAGAGCTGAATCTTCATGTCCTCAAAAGCTTTTTTTATTTTTGCAGTTAAGCCCTGAATCACCAGGGAGTACAACGGGGAATTCCAAACAATCCGTTAAGAAATCCCTGCAAACTGATGCAAAGCGACTAATTGAGTCGTCTCATCTTTTGTAGACCTGTCATTCTGGAATTGCACATGTCATCTCCAGAAAGAAAACAATCCTGACACTGCTGCATCCAGCTTTAAGCACTTCACAAATGCAAGCTAGAAGGAAGGGAAGTGCTGCATCACTTCAAAGGGCTTTCCTTTCTTCAGCTTGTAACTAGCAAACACATAGAAGAATATTTTCTCTCAAAATTTGAGCAACTCATTTGGGCCACCCCAGAGGAGATCCAAAATAATTGTCCAAACTTAGACCCTATTCCCACTGAACTCCCTAAAACTCATTCAAAAACCATGAAAATACACTGTGGAATATGTTACACAACGGGAATACCTAAACCAGATAGCACCTCTCTGCTTTAAAGAGTTGTTATGACACCAAACTACACTTGAGTAGGAGAATCGTACTGGTCAGAAGAGGTCTCCAGAGGTCACCTCTTCCAACCTGCTGCTCAGACAGAGGTCAGCTTGGGTTGTCAAGGCCTTGTCTAGGTGTAAGGATTACTTAGGAGACCATAGCAAGACCTTTGGATTGCAAGCAACCCTAATGAGATAAACTGAATATCCTACCTGGAAAGGGCTTTTCAAGGAAGTGTCCTTTGATGGTTTGGTTGGCTGAGCCCAGCTGGTTGGTGGCCACAATCGTGTAGTTGCCATTGTTGTAGTGGGTGGGTTTGTTGAAGAGCAGGCAACCCTCAGACACTTCCCCTTGTTGGTAAAACTCCATGTGGATGATCTCTGTTTCCCGGAGAACCTGGCCGTTGTGCAGCCAGTGAAGGGTGGGAGCTGGGTTCCCATGCACTGCAAATGCAATGCAGTGCTCCAGGTGTAGCACCGGCTCCTCCAGAGTTAGGATGCGAGGGGGATCTAGCAGAGAGAAACATGGCAGGCTCACAGCACACCTCCACCCACGTCACATCTCTGTGCATCACGGAAATCAAGATTATTGAAAATGCAACCTCCAAAATCCCTCGTACTCTTCCCATGGATTTCTGCAAAGAAGCATTGCTAAGTCACAAGAACCACTCCACACTCTCCAGAAGGATTATCCGAACCACAGCCAGCTCTCTTGGGCTTCTGAAGAGGGGTACAGATTAACAACAGGGATGGTCCTTTCACCAGTCCAGAAACAATTAAACCCAGTCCACATACCTACTGCTGCTCTCCTTCCCTCAGTGGGATGCAGAGAGGCCACCCATCCTCATTACGGAGGACACATGACGTAGTCCTGTTACATTACATGTGTGCAAGGTGCCCATGGGAACTATCCAGTCGCACTGAGTAAT
Organism: Buceros rhinoceros silvestris; assembly: GCF_000710305.1. Lineage (NCBI taxonomy): Eukaryota > Metazoa > Chordata > Aves > Bucerotiformes > Bucerotidae > Buceros > Buceros rhinoceros. The sequence continues at coordinate 14,254 of NW_010423639.1, forward strand.
TTTGGATTGCATAGCTGTGGAAGCAAACATCTCTCAGAGACTGCCTGTCCTTGGGGGGTTTGACTGCCTGAGTATCCCAAAGGAGTTCTCACCCGCCGAAGATCCTCCAGGGATGTTTTAATTAACAGGAGTAGAGTGCGAGAGCAAAAAGAAAAGCAGGGACTCAACCTGCGATTTATTGCATGTGCATTATCTTCCCCCAGGACACCCCAAGAATTCAAACGCTGCTCTGCCATCGCTTCTGAAACCCTATTTATAATGCCTACATGTAAGGTCCCAAACTCGAAGGTTGACAAGGTCAGAACTAGAAGAGCAGAGTTTTGTGCAAAGACAAAGGACACAAAAAGATGGAGGACTTCCCTAAAACTCTCCTTTCCCTGGTACCCTCCAGTTGCAGAGACAATCCATGAGGCACCCAAAAGGAACAAAACCAATGCACCAGCATTGACCCACCTTTTGGAAAAAAGACAGTGAATTTTTCAGGCAGTGAAGGCAGTAGAAGGGAAAAAGGTACAGAGCTGGTTGGAGCTGAACAAAATTTTCCCACCAGCACCCAGCTACCTTGAACCACACAGCCGTGTCCCAGCCACCTCCTTTCACTCGCAAGCCTAGATCTGTGTGTGGCTTGTTCACATCTTCCTGGCAAGGAGGATTCAAAACAGGCAGCCACCTACACACACAAACCCAGATCTTTTCAGCGTGAAATTACCGCCTGAGTGACGGGTCTAGGCAACAAGAGCAGAGGTAGCAGAAACTGTCAGCAGCTTAGAGGATTACACGGGTGAAAATAGGCGTTGGCACGGTGCTGTTTGATGTGTGGAGGAAGAGATACAAAAACACACTGCAAAAACCACCTGCCTGCTGACCAACCACCTCCAAGCTGATCCGAACTTTAATTGTCTCCATTCTTCAATCCATCAATAGTACTTATTGAGAGGAAGATGAAAGTAGTAAAGCATCTCCTTTTTCCTATCCCTTGTGACTGCCTCGTCTACGGGACCCCATGGCTCCTGCACTGCACTGGACACACGTGGGTTTATCGAGACTAACCCAAATCCCTTATGGATCTCCACTCTGCCTGGCAGGGTTGAGGAACAGATTTTGACACTACAGAATAAGGGCAAATACTATAGACACAGCAACATATCATAAATCTCAGCTGTTTGAGAGCACAAAGCTGTGTAAACTTCCTCTTAAGGTCAGGTTTGTGTTAAGTTATATTAGAAAGCACAAAGAAAGTTTAGCGACTTGCAGCTAAAAATGAACAGTTGAAATTTGACATGTGCATGTTTACACGGCATTTGCAGTTTAACTTTGTAGGAACAGATCTGGGAGGGAGCACTAGCATCTCTGAAACCAAGACTTACACTGGCTTTAGCAAGAGTGATGCTTAACCTCTCATCAGGGCGAGCAACTCTGTAAACAGATTTTTAGTACCTCTACAGCTCTTCCTTGCTCTGCTGGATCTTCCAAGAGATGGGTGGAGAAATGTCCACCACCACTGTGGCACTGCTGCTCCTCTCCTGCTCTCATGCTCATTTCTGCATTAATGGAAGCAGCAGGAAAGCAAAAATACTGATACTTAAGAGACAGCTGTGCGAGAATCCACCTCCTTCTCACTGTGCTCAGCAACTAATCCTCATCCACAAAACCAGTATGTCACAGGCAGCATGTGGCCATGCATTCAAACAGTTCCCAGGGCAGCCCTCCATGTGGTCAAAGTCTCTCCACTGCTACTTACAGTAGACAGTGAGCAGCACACTGGCATTGCTCATCCCCACCACGTTCTCCGCAATACAGGTAAGCAGGAACCCGTTGTCCTCGCTGGTGACGTTCACCAAGGTCAAATTGATGGCGTGAACATTGGTCCAGTTGAGGTTGGTCTAAAAATCCCAGAAAGACAGACAAAAATCAGTGTCTGGTGGCTCCTCTCCTCCCCACTACTACCCCCAGAAGATGAGGATCACAGTTTCCACAGAGGATGTGAGAAGGTCTCTAAAATCCAAGGGCAGCTAGGATCTGGGTGAAGGGAGGTGTTTCCTCACCTGATTAAATACACCACATGTTATAAGAGGAACTACTGGGAGGGGGAGAGCCATGGTGTTGTAGCACTGATAAACATGGCTTGTTTCTCAGAAACCTGCTCAGCTGCCTGTTTCAGCTGACACCTCTGTAAACAGGCAGTTTCATTAGAGGAAACATGAGTCAATTCAATCAGGCAGCACCGAGATATGAAGGTATCTCATCTTCTCTTTCCAGCCATACAGAGGGAAGGTTTTGCTGCCTTCAGGTAGTTCCCAGGTTCTCATGTGGATAGGCTCCAGCCTCAATTTTCCTTTGGATACTTCATGTTTCTAGCAGCAGTCTCCACCATGTACCTGACACTGCCCTGTGTGCACAGACCTGGGGAACCCAAGGCAGCTGCCTTGCCCTTGACACATGGAGCACAGGCAGCACCAAGGTCCTGTAGCCCCTACCTGGTGTGTGTTGATGGAGTGGAGATCGGCCACTGTCCAGTCGACATCGGGCAGTGGCGAGCCTGAGCCATTGCAGGTGATGACAGCGTTCTCCCCTTCCCGCACCGTCAGGTTCACATGGCTCACACTGATCTCAGGGAGGTCTAGGAGAGCCAGACACCAAGGCACTCAGGTATGGAGCAGCATTTGCTACAGCCAGCCACAAGGACACGCACATGGACCCAGATCCAACCAAGCTGTTTCTCAAATCAGCCTCTAGCAACCTGGGATAAGTACACAGGAGGCAACAGCATGGCCTTGCCCTACCAAGAGAAGGAGTGGTCTTGGAGATGGGGAAATGTAGACACTGGAGATGTACCAGCTGAACAGACCCTCCCATCGCATTTGAATCCAAAAGCTAATGTTCAGTTCTGTCTGCCTCCCCTTCGCACAACCCCCCACCCCCCATCTCTTCTACTCCCACAGAAGCTGCTCTTGAGGGTGTGTTTCTCAAATCAGCCTCTAGCAACCTGGGATAAGTACACAGGAGGCAACAGCATGGCCTTGCCCTACCAAGAGAAGGAGTGGTCTTGGAGATGGGGAAATGTAGACACTGGAGATGTACCAGCTGAACAGACCCTCCCATCGCATTTGAATCCAAAAGCTAATGTTCAGTTCTGTCTGCCTCCCCTTCGCACAACCCCCACCCCCCATCTATTCTACTCCCACAGAAGCTGCTCTTGAGGGTGGTCACCTGGGATGGGAAAGTTGCTTGTGCAGGGAGAGGATCCAAAGCATCCCCACCTCCAGGGACAAGGCACAGAGTGCCCTCCACTTCACGTGAGGAAAGCATCCCTCTAATTTTTAAAACCAAGAGAAGATGACCAAGGATGTGTCCTCATATTAACTGCAGCTCTCCTAATAAAAGGTGCCCTTGTTCTTCCTCGGTGGTAGCAGAGAGAGTTACTGATTTATGGTGGCTCTGATTTACACCACTTCTTTACTTGCCGCTGCAGGCACCAAATATCCTTGCAACATGAAACAAGACAGCGATGGTTGCAAGAAGGACAAACAGCCTTCTTGCCTAGGGGAGGCTTTCTGGGCTGTTCGTAGAGGCAAACTGGGTAGAGGCAGGGCAGGGGAGAACTGACCAACAGTCCCCTCCCATCGCAGGGCAGCAGCATCCATCACGTCAAACCAAAGCCACAGATAGGGATACACATCCTTTCACTGCCATCAGTGAGTGACACCATGAGGAAGCAACTTTGTACTGATTTGGGGGGATTTCAGAAGAAAGGAGGCCGTGGTCAAGGCCTGGCAAAACTGTGTATGTGGCCGGAATCAGTGGAGAGAGTGATGGGAGGGACACATACGATCTCTCCAGGTTGAGCTGGTATCGAACACGGCCGCACCAAGCCACGCCAGCCCTCAGCAGGACAAAGACAAATGGGGTGTGGTTACAACATCCCCCGAGTCATCTTAATACTTGAACAGAAGGATTCTCCTCTGGAGGAATGCAAATCAGTGTGGCTCCCGGCCCTTCCAGGAGGCTGCAGGGTCAGAGGAGGTGCTCACCCTGCACACCAGCACATTCCTGTTCCCAAATCAGCATCCTGCTGTCCCCTAGAGCCTAATACCACCACTGACAGAGTCGCCTCTCCTCCTGTCCCTGATCCCTAAGGATTTTTTTTTTCCTCTAATCCTTGCAGATTACTCTTCCCATGTGGGGAGGAAATTACAGCACTCTCTCAAATCTTTTTAGTTCATCCACACGCAGGCACACTTTGGCCAATTTCCAGAGCTTAATAAAGGGACATTGTGAACTTGAAAAGCAAAAATAAAAGAAAAAAGAAAAGCCATTCAAATCCTAACGTGTATGCTGTTTGTCTACTACTGCTACAAGAAACAAACCTAAATTCCTAGAACAGAGAATGATCATCAGAAAAAGAAAACCTCTGGTTTTCCTCCTTTTTTCAGCCCTTGAGCTTGACAGCTGCTTGAGTACAGACAGTTTAATTGTTCTGCTGAAGGTACACTTCCTTCCCCTTACTCTGCAAGGGATGCTTTCCAGTGATGGCAATAGCAGAGCAAAAACTGACACCAAACAGGCAGCTGATGTGTGAACAAGGTGAAGAAAAAAGAGAAAACTTTTGAACATGCCTCATGTTGCTCCTGGGGCCACAGGACTCTTAAACATCAGC
>NW_010423639.1:19027-27587 GCF_000710305.1 Buceros rhinoceros silvestris
AGATCTAGTCACTACTGTCTCTTGCCTACAGATAAGGGCTTTCAATTGAAAAAATAAAACAAAAGAAAGTGAACAGACACATGTATTTCCTAAGAGTAATTATTAAAGATACGGTGGCAGCGTCTTTTAACATTATGCTGTTTCTAGGATTTGTCAGACAGAGGAAGAGCAACGTGAAACACGCTCCTTTTCAAGACATCATATAGCCTAATCACAGACACTTTGTTAAGCAACTGCATTATAGTAAAGGAAATGCCCCAAACCACCTGGTAACTTCACACACACAACAGCCCCACGCTTACCCAGACAGTCTACTTTTAATCTGCAAACTACCCCAATCACCTTCAATTATCTTGTTCTTGACCACATGGTGGGATTCTGCTGCACCAGGTTCCCCAAGCAAACGGTTGAACCAGAGGTACCAGATAGGACAGGGCTCCCTCCCGGCCTCCCTTGAGCCCAGCCACAGCCGCCCTTACCACACTGAGTGATGTTCATCTCCTGCAAACGGATGATGGCTGCATCCATGTTCATGCAGTAGAGCTCCTGATACTGCAGGTTCGCTTCGCCCTTCTCCTGCCAGAGCTGGATCCAGCGGATGTCACAGCTGCAGTTAAAAAGGTTCCTCTCTAGTCTCCTACGGGCAGAGAGAGCATGAGAAAGGATGGTGGGGTGAGGAAAGATGAGCAGAGCCATTGCCTGGCTCCAGGCTTCCCAAGGAGGACAGCCACCATGCAGGCGCAAGGAAGCCCTTTAGAGCTAAGGGAGAATCTCCTCCGAGTTATTTGCCTGAGGTCTTCTGGTCCTTGTTATTCGTGTCCCTTCCACCTCCAGAGAGGCAGAGGTTACACATCCATGCGTTTGCAGTCTCCTTCCTGCACGCACACAAGGTTTTATATCTCCCAGGGCAGCACAGAGATACACGCAACACCTTTCACCACAAGTCCTGGACATCTGCAGCTCAGTCCTGCAGCCATCCAGATAGTCGAAGCATTCACCTGTCAGCTGAGGAGCAGGCAGCTCCCCACTGCCCTAAAACACCGATGCACATCTTCAAATCCCCACTTCAGTGGGGGTCCAACACCCTGCTGAGCAAAGCACACCTCCAGCCCCCGCAAGCACTCAGTCAAGCTGGCAGCTCTTCTCCCATGTACCTTGTTCGAATACAGCCTCCTGGTGACCCAGGACACGAGCTAATGCTCAGGGTATCATGTATTTTAATTAAATCAAACACCTCTGCACTGAGACCCTGCTGACCCAGTCAGGAGAAGTGGAAAAAAGCTCTGCCTTTAATGTACTTCATTTAAAACACACTTACACGTAGTTTATATACCAGGAATGTTTATTATAATTGATTTTCCAACCTATTAACAATTTCATTTACATTTTTAAAGCCCTGCAGAGCTCTGTGGAGATGCAAGGAAGGCAGGTCCCAGCAGGGAGGAGAGCCCAGTGCTCCGCCAGGACAGACTGAATTACCAGCGTGGTAATTCAGGTGAGCAAAACAGGTGATGCAGCATGAACAAACAAACTATCTCCCCTCATAACTGTGAAGCAAAATGAAGTAGGGAGCAGAGGAGCCCGCAGTGCAAAAGGTGAGCTCAGTCACCCCAAAGGCAGCTCCAAAGGCCAAACCATTGCTTCACGCAGTATCAAGATCCCCGTCAAACGGCAGGAAGCTGGTTTTCTGGTCTGTTCCACATGCTAGTGCAAAATTCATGCTCGCTTTTACAAAATTAATTCCACCAACTAACAGGATTTGGAAAGAACCTTCCAAACGTGCAGCTGCTGTTTCATCGATACAGCACTGCAAAATGAGGAAGAGGAGAAGAAAGAGATCTTCTGGTAGCAGCCAGGGGTGTTAAACGTGAACACTAACAATGCCACTTTGAACCTTCTCATAGATCAAGATGCCAACTGACCATGGATTTTTAAAAAAAAAAAAAAAAAAAACCAAAAAATGATTAAACTCCACTCTGTGGCTTTTCATTAGTTCATTCCTTCCCCATCAAAAGCACGTAAACCTTTGCAAGACAGGTACAAGGCTCAGACAAGGAACTCAAAGGCCAAACCACTAAATTTAACGGACCAGAGCAGATCAGTGCAGTGATTTGGAGGCATTCTCTCCATTCTACGACAGGGACTGTCAGTGCCTCGTGCAGGCTTCACGTCCTCTTCAGGATGGCCACGAATCCACGTTCTCCTCAGGATTCTCCTACGGTCACTGCTACCAGCAGGACATGGGGTGGCACATGGTCTCTGCTAAGGGCAAGTCAGGTAACCAGAGTTGTACCTGGGGACCAGGCAGGGAGCTGGGGGAGCTCAAAGATAACAGGGGAGAAATTCTGCACCGCTGCAAATATCCTCACGAAACAAAGCTGCTGTCCTAGCACTTAAGGGCAGCTCTGTAAGTAATAGATGGCAGCTTTCCCAGCCCATTGCTAATTCATGAAGGTCCATGAATAATACAGGAGCAGCGGGCTTCAGGGCAGAGCTTACCCACGACCGGTCCCAACATCAGTGATGTAACTTGTTCTAATCGAGACCCCCACAGGGGCTTTTGCACAAATTAACTCCCATCACTGGCTGGGTGTGCTGAATGCCACCAGCAGCTGGCATGGCACTGCAGGTAGAAGGGGCACAGATGTGTGCAGCTGTTTTCCCTAATTTGCTTTGGAAAAGCACTCTTGACATGTGGGAGATGTCTCTTCTCCTTGCTTGGTGCCTGCCCTGCCATGCCAGTAGGGTTTCTAGAGAGGTGCATAGGGGTTTCCACACTCACACTCTCCTCACCTGCCCAAAAAACTGGATCTCCATTTCTCTCCTCTGACCCCAGCACTTACAAGGATCATTAGAAGCTGCAGTTCCTTCCAACTCTTCTTTCCACAACTTCTGTAGCACATCTCCATTACCTACGACTCTCTGCTTTATGAGATAAAGGCACCTTCCCTTCATTGCAAGGAAAAGCACCACAGGGACCACAAGGTGCCCTTTGGCTAAAACCCACTAAAATCACCATGTGCTGTAGAGACATCTCCATCACAGCAGGAAGGACAAAAACTGGGGTTGAAAGCTGTCATGTGCGCTTCATGGGTGCAGCAGGACAAGGGGCTCCTTCTCATGAGACAGACCCAGCACAGCTTACTCCTGGAAAGGACAAGTAAACCTAAAGGACACTTTTTGCACTTAGCCTTAGCCCAGAAGTGTTGCCAGAGCATTGCTTGGTTGCACTCCAGGGTTGTGCACACTCCCACACCTTCTGAAGGTCTCAGCATAACTGAAAATGCCTGTTAGAATTAGCAAGTATCACAGCCACAAGTGAGCTGCTCTCTGCCCCGAGGACTTGGACCAAAAAGGGACCAAACCTGCACATGAGCCAGAGCCATCCACCAGGCCCAGGCAAAGCCCAGGCTTGCAGCAGGGTATGCTCCGGGCACAGCCCCTTCATGAGGCAGGCACACTGCAGGGCTTGTGTTTGGGACAGAGAAAAATTGGGACAATCATGACTTGCACTGTCATTCAAGGGGACAATGACAGACCTGATACCCTAGAGCCATGTGGGCACCAAGTCAACTCTTCATAGACAGTGATGCTGCCAGTGCCTGGCTGAGCCAAACTGTGCTCCCTGCAGAATGTGGTCCCACTGCCTCCCAAAACTTCCTGGACAGGCTACACCGGGCTGGACCAGTGCAGGAGAGGGATGCCATCAGTGTCCCAGTACATACTGGGATAGTCAGGAGTTCACACGCACACACACACAGAGCAGGTTTCTTCAGGCTAGGCAGCTAGATGAGACACACGCCCTGTCCCACACCTCTCCACTCATCAGCTAAAACAAAGCTGTCTGCATCTAAAGCGTCTCAGAGGGCAGCGGAGATCCCTGCCACACTTCTCCTGTCTGTTTTGATTCACATTAAGCTGCTGCCAAGGATTCATACACTTGCAATTAAAACACTCTCCTACCTCGGGACTGAGATCGCTTCCCTAAGCTTAAGAACCGAAGAGTGCCCAGCAGAAACAGAACAAAATCTATTTCTATTTTTCATTTCTATTTGTTTCCCAGAACCAGGGCTTCTCTTGGTGGTCCAGCCAGAAGTGGTATTTCCAAACCCCTGCCAGAAACAGATAGGATAGAAAGGGAAGAACTAATCTGCCTGACAGCTGGATTAGCTAATGCAGAGAGCAGGCAAGTACCCACTGTCTGGTTACAACTCTATTAATGGGACTGCTGGCAGCAGTAAGTTTTTAAGCTAGAGGCACGGAGGATGTTAAGCTGGACTCATAACATTAACAGAGGTGCTGCTGTACCCCATCCCCAAAGCCTCTTGCTGTAGCATTGTAGAAATCTACTGCAGGACAAGCTGGCAGGGACTGCTGGTATTAGAAATGCTGACAGACCGGCAAGAGTGGCAAGATATTCAGGAGTACAAGGTCTTAGACAACCAAAGATGTAATTGGATCCAGAGTCTTAGGTCTTTCCGGGAAGAAGTTTCTCAAAATGTCAACCATAAGCTCTCTGAGGACCTGACAAAGGAAGCCAAGGACATGACAGAGGAAGCCAGCTGTGACTTCTGGATAAGAAAGGCTCTAAGTCCAATGTTTATGAGCTGTTGCATGTGTCAGATGCTTCCCTGTGCACGCTCGGCTTCAGACTTCGGAGAGCTTTGCACACATTAGCTCGAGCCCTGCCAGTCAAGGTCAGCCCGTGCTGTGGGAATTAGGACTGGAGATACTGGTAATTGTTCCAAGTCTTGCTTCTGGCCAGAAGGAGGAGGAGATAATGTTCTTGGGAAGTGTGCCTCATTTTTGCCATCCTTTCTTCAGCGAGTCAGCAGGGAAAAATCTCAGCTCTGTTGAACAGGAAAAGAAACTCCGCTTTAAGCAAAACCATCCTCCCAAGCTTGCAGTGTCTTGAATGCAGCCAGGCAGCTGTTTCAAACCCCAAGTTCCCATCCATCTCTCATAGCGTGGCATGATCTTCCCATTAGTCTCCTGCTCCTTCCTCTTCCATGTTCACTGTGATGGCTTTGTCAGGTCTCACATTCTCTGGTAATCTCCAAGTCGCAGGAGCTGCAGTTGTTCTCCTCCCAACACTCTCCTGGAGACAACCCTCTCATCACTTCTCTTCCTGCATGCTCCACTGCTCTGAGCTGCCTCGTTGCAAGTCACGGTTGTGCCTTTGACGTCCATCCTCCTTCTGGATCCACAGTTGCCTGGTAGCACCTAGGCACTAGTACTCAGTACAAGATGCCTCTGTGGACCACTGCAGACCTGCACCTGCTTGTCCCACCAACCCTCACCATAGACATAACCCTTCCCAGAAGAGCAGACTCTCACCAGCGTCTATCTGTCCTTGGGGACTCCTGTCCTCTCCACAGCCGTGCACAAGAACTGCTGCTCAGCCTGCCTTCCTTGGGCTTGCTGCATCTGCATCGGTCTCTGCTCCTCATCACCTTCCTTTCCAGAGAGTTTTGGCTCAAATTCAAGTCTTTGGCTGATGTCAGTCTGCAACTCCCTTTCTAGCGTTCACCAGTGCTTCACACTCACTTTATGTGGGCCATGCATTCTGTCTCCTTCCCAAATTCTGGAAGCCTCCTTGGAGCTCAGTGTGCCAAAAAAATGTCTTCTACTCAACCATCCCCTGCATTTCTAAAAATAAAAATTACACTATTTCCCACTTTTATGCATCCATTACTAATTTCCCCCCATCCTTCTAGCACTCAGGACCATGAGCACATCACAGCAGATAAAATGTCTTTACCTTAATGCCCAACATTTTTATGTGAACAATTATTCAGATCCCATAGCTCAGGCTACACCTCCATGCCGTCTTCTCTCTAACAAATCCAAAGTTTGGCAGGACAGTTTCATGGCCCCATGGAGGGCACTGCAGGCACGTACCTCTGCCCCAGTAACACTGACGTCCCAGTGGGTACCAGCTAAAATCTCTCTCTCTCGTCATGCTTTGAGGAACTGCATCATCATGTCATTCCAGTACTGACTGTCCTACCTGTGCTCACATGGATGGAGGATCCTTAGTGACAAGGAACCTGGAGGGTAACACTTGTCAGGAAGCACCAGTGCAAAGCAATTCTTCAGAAAACATAAACTTGATCAGGCTCTTACTCCAGCCTGGCCAACAGCAAGGAAGACCCTGTGGGCACGCACGCATGTAGGTCTAAGCTGGTCTCTCGGGCTGGTGCCAGAGGGGGGTTGCCAAGACCTCTTTGGCAGGAGAGGTCCAGCCAAGGCTCCAGCCCCACATGGTGCCAAGCCTCCCCACAGGGTGCTGCGGACACCACACATCACATCAGAGCTGCTTTCCCACCCCATCATCTTTTCCTACCAACCAGGCCCCAAGATCTCACACATTTCTATCTGCATTACTTCTTTCATAAAAGAAGTATCTCCAAGAAAACCACTCTAAGCGCAGCTCCAGCTAGAGCCAAGTAATCCAGCTCCTTCCTGTTTGCCAGGCTGCAGAGCACTGGTTCCAAGTGACTCTGCTGACCCTAACTGAAGCCGCACCAAGCACACCAGCTTCCCTGTCAGGATCACCACAGCAGGACGACACAGATGTGCTCTTCATCAGGTGGGAACAAGCACACTTGCCAGCCCAAAAGCAGCATCTCATTTCCCTTTGTGCTTGGTATTGGTCTTTTGAGCCTGACTTGGGCTGGGATGTGCCTCAAGAGGCAAGATATGACCAAATGAAACAAAGACGCATAAAAATGAGCCCTGTTGGAAGTATTCCCATTAATCTGCAGGCTCACCATTACCCCAGAACCTGCCAGTGCCTCCAGCTCAGGACTGCAGCCCCGTTTGCTCCTCCACTCTTGGGTCTCTCTCGGGTAACAACCATCAATCTTAGTTTTACCAGACGGTGCAATGACAGTAAGTAAAGGTCTAAGAATACAAATGACTCATGCTATTAAACTTGAAATCTGAGCCAGGCTTGAAAAATATTTAGAGCTGTAATCAGCAAGGAGACAAATTCCAAATTCAGCATTTTAACTCTGCAAGCCAGATTCCCCATCAGAAGGGCGTTTCTCTATTTTCTAATATCACTATTAGTATTTTTCATTTAACAATTTGACAGAAATGAAATACACTGCAGTAACATCGGTGATAACACACTTACTCCCACTTGAAAGACTGTCTTTATTCTTTCATAAGTCACTTCTAGCTTACAGCTCTATTGATCATCAGTGAGGATGAATGGAGCTTCCCAGGATCCTCTGGGATAAATCCTACATATATATTTTTTTTTATACCCACCAAACAACTATTTCTAAAATTCAACAAAACAGGTCATCAGGGCAACACTCCATTGATTTCGTGTCCACTTATTCTTCAAGCGTAGTGCTGAATGCTCTATCAATAATTCAGCAGGCTGAAGGCCACCGGTGCCCCAGGAGAGACACTATCTCATCTCCCACACAGGAGCTGGGAGGTGCCTCAATTGCTGAAGAGCAAGGGAGTCATTTCCCTAAAAAGCAGAGGTGTCTTATGAAGCATGTCCATCAGCTAAAGAAAAACAGTTATTCCTCTCCTACAACAGATGAGGATCGAGTATTTGAGAAGATTCACTCAAAATCTGGCCTAGTAAGCATTGTAATGTGTACCCAGAGTTAGCCAGCCGTTTACTATCCCAAGCATGACTTGTTCATCATCCTGACGTTAATTAGCCAGCTGCTGCAAAGTTAAAAGAGAAGCAGTTCTACTCGGGTGCTCCCATACCCAGGAAACGCTCCCATGGATGGTGCTGGCCACTGGAGTTTTAGGTAATTATTCACAGGCTTCAAAATAGCTCTATGTGGAAATCGCTCCTCCTCTCAGCCTCCCCGCTTCTCCCAGCAGAAACCCCCAGGGTGGGACTTACAGTTCAAGGAGTCGCAGGGTCTGGAAGAGTTGCCATGACAGAGTGGTGAGCCGGTTCCCAGAGAGGTCTCTAAAAATTAACAGGAAAAAAAAAAGTCACGGTAAATAATTCCTCCTGCACACGGCCCTACCACCTCCGCAGAGCTCATCGTCCTCCTTGATGGGGAGGCTGTCAAGCAGTTTACGACCCAAGTTTAGGTTTCAAAATGGGAGATTTTAATGAGGACAAACCCAAATGGAAGTTACTCATTTTACTTTTTTTTTTTCCAAGGGGAAAAATGATTCAGATCCTGCTGTAATGTTAAGGAAAAAAAACCCAAACAGAGCAAGATATGTCTGATTCTTGCTCATGAATCTGGAGCTCAACCAACCGTAAGCAGAAAGAACAAGTCTAATTCCATAACTTGAACAAAAAATTAAGTACAAACCTCACGTTAAAAATAGTAACAGCCAGGTTCAAATGACAGTGCCATGATTAGCCAAGGTGTTACCATATGATCTGCAGTAGCCGTGCGATCGAAGCATCCCAGTACGGCTGTGTGTTGTTGGCACCCAGGGGTACCGCTGCCTCGGCAGCCGACAGCTCCCCATGCCTCTCTCCATCTGCTCAAACTTGCAAAAACATAAATCCCATCTCCCGGGGAGAGCTCTGCAAGCCAGCAGGCATTACCCCTTCAGC
>NW_010423639.1:27698-37768 GCF_000710305.1 Buceros rhinoceros silvestris
GAGTGTAAAAGCAACCAAACTACTAAAAACAGGAGGAAGAAATGTTTGGGGCAGAGTGAGCAGAAAGAGAAAAGCCCCAGGTTTCTAACGGCGTGAAAAGATAGTAACTGAACATGTTCTGAAGTGGGCAGCCTTCTGGGAGTGCATGGCCAGAGAGCCACCAACTGAGGGACCAGCCCATGGCGGGGGCAGAGGGATGGGTGAACACAAGCTCTGGGCAGAAACCCAAATCCTCCCATATCTATGCTGGCCCCCAGAAAACACAGAAGCTGTTGCCTCATGTCCTTTGCTGAATCTGCCCCTGCCCCCACCAGCTCCCTCCCTGCTCCAGGTCACCCGGGCAGGCTGCAGGCAGGCAGGGCAGCTCAATGGGAGGCTATGGATGCCCTCCTGCCTCAGCCCTGCTCGCTGGCAATAGCCATGAAGAGCCAGAGGCATGAACTACTTAGAGGTTCATCAAACTCTTGACTGGCCAGAGAGAAGGTTCAGGACAAGGCAGCACAGAGATGACAGTGGGGAGCCCAGAATGCCGGGCTCAGCCCACAATCCCTGTTTGATGTGCAGACACATTCCAAAACCAAGAAAGCAAATCCTGGAATGGCTCCTGCCAGTGCAGGTTTGTTGCACGAGGATTTGGGACAGTAGATTCATTTATCGCCTTAAACCAGGTTGCAGCAAGGGCAGACACGTAGTGGGCAAATGCAGAGAGAGCACAGCCCAGGGCCCGACACAGGAAAAGCAACTCTGCTCCTGTCCCACCTCCAACCAAGAAATGCTGCAAAGCCCAAAACTCTGCAGCTAGGACTGGGGAAGCTGCCGCAGCTCATGCAGCAAACCACCATCCCAAAGGCTCTCCAAGAGCCTGGCAGAAGAATCAGCCCAAACACCATGATGGCACAGCGCTGCATCCTTAAATTCTGGCTCTGCTTCACACAAGACTATCCTGCTGCGGACACCACAGGTACCTCATTTCACACAACTAAGATCCCACCACTCCCACAGCTGTAGACAAACTGCTTCAAGCCTTCGATAAAGTTTAGAAAGGTGGCAAAAATAGTAGGTGAAGCTAAGCGGGGAGCAGGGTGGGGGGGTGGAATATTGCAAAACTCCCTCTTTTATCCACCCCAAAGCACTGAGCACCTGGAAACTTTGCAAGGACAGATGAAAAGTAGGAGGGGAAGGAGCAGCTCGCTGCCACTGAAAAGTGAGACAGTAAACTCCCTCCCCCAACCCAGGGAGAAGAAGGAAGCGTAAAGAGGGATGCATGAGAGACAGCAAGATGTGGGAGAGCGGCAGAGATGCAGAGGAGGGAGTGAATCTTGTTGGAATGTCCTTTCTCAAAGGTCATGTTTTGCTACATTAAGCAGAAATGTCAAGAGAAAATTGGATTCTGAAAGAGAAGAGAAAAAACAACAGGCTTTCCACGCAAATAAGGGAATCAAAAATAGCATGATCATGTTATTATAATTTAGGACACAGAGAGATGGAGAAAGGAAACATCCTTACTAATGCAGGGAGCTTTGCCAGGCAGATGTGCTCCACTTCTCGTCTCCTGCAGACCCTCAAAACCAACTCTTACCACTTCCTCCCTCCCCCAGACAACAACCCACAGCACATCTTGGGCAGAGGAGATGAGTCTTCCCTTGCATACATCTGGCAGGAGACTCTGCTCTGAAAGGGCAAAGTTGGCATCCGATCCGATCTGACCATCACCTTCGCAGGGCTGGTTGGGGAGATATGTGCCGACAGCTCCATTTACCGATCAACACGGGGAGGAACATGTTTTGTCTTGGGAAACAGACACCTCAGACACTTTAAATGTCAGAAAGGTCCTTGCAGTGCACCTTGCAAAGGTCCCTGATCTCAGCACAGAGACAGAAAAGGGCTGCACGCAAAAGCACAGATTAAAAACACCCCATTTCAGTTACTAAAACTCCAGAGGTCAGAGATGCCAGAACTGGGTTTCCACGTGCAAAGGGTACACCTGCTGACTTCTGCCACACAAGACAGTCCTATGTGGAGAAACCTCCCTGTGCAGCACTGATTTCTCCCCAGAACAGATCCATCCTGCGCACCCGATGGGGCAGGTTTCCCAAGGAAGATAGCAAGTAATTAGAGACAGTATCACAGTACATGCACATGAGGAGATTAAATTACAGCTCCACGGGTGAAGGTCTGAGCTCCGGCACTTGGTAACTACTGTTCGGCACTCACAAGGGTCACCCCATGCTCAAACCTCAGCTGCGAGAACCAAGTTTTGTAGTATTTTGTAGAGCATACGTGGGGAGGACTGGGGAAAAAAGCCCACCCCTAGGCAGCACTAGTCCTCTCCCAGGTCAGGCTGCCCATTCTGCCTTCCCACTGCTGTTTCCAAGGCTGAAAAACTGTTACCTCCTCCAAATCCCCATCATTTGCAGTGACCCGAAGCCCCATGCTCCTTTGCCCCCCACCCAACCACTTCTCCCCAGCAGGCTGAATCACACTACTCATGGCTCTCCAGCCACTTCCAAATATTTCCTCAGTCCAAATTTCCTTATCCATGCCCAAATTTCCTGTGATATTCCTCACTTTTACATCCTCCCATCTCAACCCCCGTGTCCCAACAAGAGTTGCCACTCCTCATCTGCCCTATCTACTCCCAAACATCCTTTGCAAAACTTCTCCCCTCCAACTAGATCAAGAACCATTTTGCCTATGTAAGGAGACATCCCAGAACAATCAAGTCTTCCAAGCAAAACCTGCACTTTGACAAAATTCCTTCCCCTCCACAAAAGGAGGACGGAGGTCTGTCCTGTCTGTAACAGTAGCATCACCAGTATTTCCAAGCTTGAGCAAAACAGCCCTTATACCACCTCAAACATCTGAGCAGGTTTTTATTTGAAATAAAAATTAAAAAAAAATTAAAAAAAAAATTAATTCAGCCAGGAGTAGAAACCCGACACAGAAAAGTTCAGCCTGAGCAATCGAAAACTGGCAGAGTTATAGGGAAGTGGAAGCAGTCCTGTAGCGGAGCGTGCCAGACAACCTTTATAACAGCCCCTGCATCAGCTCCACCTGTAATAAAATATGGCACATCACACATCAAGGAAACACAGGGGGAGGGAAGCAAAATGCCTTCCTTGAGTACTTCTCAGTGGTGAACAGGAGCCTGGCTCTCTCAGGACAGCCCTTCCATCAGCACTCCTGGAACACACTCACACTGCTTCCTCACCATGGGACATGTTCTCCATCACTCACGAGATGCTGCTTCCCACAGAGACAATCTTTAGAAACAGCTGTCAGGGTCCTTTTTGCCTCCAGAGCAGGTTTCAAAGGAGTTGGGTAGGGAGAGGGAGTTGGAGGGAGCTCACCTGGATCAGGTCCAGGGCAGCAGACACCCAACCCACTCATGACCCAGGATCGACACCACTCTACTCTCCCACTGTGGAAGCCATGCTCCTAAACCTTCTGTTTTGCAGGTGGCTCATCACACCAAATCCCCACCAGCCTTCTCCACCAGCAACCCCACACACACCTCAAAGGCAGGATGTTATCACTAAATGACAGCAAAGTCCCAGTTCTTGCTCCCTCCTCCTCTGTTTCAGGAAGGGGCATGCTGAGTCCTGCACGCTCTCCCACAGCTCCTGCAAGCACTGCAGAGACCTTGCTGGTGACCCAGTGGGGAGGTGACCATTGTCATTTTGTCCCAGTACAAATGACAGATGGGGCCACAGAGGTACATCTGCTGAACAGGCTCCTGCATTTCAAAAGGGAAGGGTGGGTGTGGAACAAAAAGAGGAGTCTGGATCCAGAACAAGCAGACTTCAGTGCAAAGGGAGATGGCATGTTTTCTTTTCCCTCAATTATCCAGCAGCCAAAAGTGTTTCCACTATTAAAGCCATTTTTATTCAGCTAAATTAAGCCAGTTACCTCATTAATGACACCAACAAGCAGGAGCCCCTGTAATTAAACTGTAAGCTATATTACGCAATGCAGTCCAATGCAATGGCAGAAACGCTGCTGCTGGGGAGGGACCCTCTGCGCCTGTTCCTCCTCCACTTGCCCTTGTTTCCAACTTGATACATTCACTTTTTGCATGGGAGAAATTTTTCACACATTTTAATAACACGGTGCCACTCTGAAAACTCCTGATCAGTGGGGATTAGCCACGCAGAGCAGCTGGGACTGAGGGAGCACAAGCACAGCCTGGCAGGAATGAGAGGTGAGATGCACACCCTCAGCTGTAGTTCCTGGTGCTGGATATGCCAATGGCACCAGGTGGGACTCCGTTGATATCCCCCGAGCTCTGGGCACAACGGGTGCTTCCCATCATCTCACGGCTGGCTGCAACCCTGAATGGGTGCTTGTGGCCACAGGCGAGGAAAATGTCAGCAGGCTCATACGCTGCTGTAGGTGTAGGGGTAGCTCCACCCAGGATTCATCTCTGCAGCAAGTCACCTGCTAAAGCCTTGGGTTTGAACCAAAAAAAGCTGGAAAGTCGCTCTGGGGCTTGCTCATCCTGCCAGATAACTCTGGTGACCTCTACAAGCAACATTACACTCCTCACAGCCTGCCCTGCCCTCCTCTTCCCCCTCCCTCCTTTTCCTGTTTAGTAAGCAGCTTTGCTCATTAAGGGGAAGAATGTACTGTCCTCCCTTAACGAACATGCTAAAATTACCCCCACAAGTCCCAGAAGCTGTGGCAGTACAGGCCTCCCCTCAAAGAAGGCTCTGCGAGTATCAGACTCAGCTGAAACCTCCGATAGCTCAGCGCAAAGGCCCAGCAGGATGCACGTGAGATAGAACCTGCAAAGGCACTGGGCAATGCCAGGCTCATGCAAGACTCCCATGCCTAGAAAGCCGAGTTAGCAGAACAGGGCACAGGGTTAAACCTGGCCAGCTTGAGATTTCACAGCTGCCAGCAGTTCTCCCGAGTGTGCTCCCTGTCCAGGCTTAGCACCAGGACACGTGTATTGAAGCTATGGGAGGAGTAAGAGGTCCTCTTACAGTTTACAGAGGTCCTCCAGCCATGGTCTGACCATTCCATCCACTTCTGCTCCTCAACAACCACTTAGCGGCACCCAGGTTTCTACTGATGTCCAAACACAGCAAAATCAAAAAGCCTTTGAGGTTCAATTGAGTTTGGAGAGCAGAACCAACTCCTTTCTCACGTCAACAGCTACTGCCCTATGCCTTGTTAAGGCATGTGTCACCTGGTGTGTCTCATCACATTATCATCTCATTCCCCCCAAATTACTTCTTGTTCTAGGGCTAGAGCCAGAATTTGTCATAATTTCCCAAACTCCAAGCTTCTTGCATCAAAGTAGAGCAAAAGACCATCACTGGTGTCTTGTGTCACACACAAGAAGAGTCCCTGCCACTCCACATGCACACCCACTAGCCCTGGAGGTGCAATGCTGGAGGAGGCACCACCAACCCCTCGGTATTTCCCAGCTGCATGACCTTGATGTGTAAAATCCCAGCTATCACTGTTACAGGGCAGAAGGAGGTGGAAGGCGCTGGTCTCCCACATTGTTCTTTAAACAACAGCACTACAAAAGAGAAGCTGCAGAGCGAGTGGAAAGGCGTAAGGCACCACGCCTCTGTCACAGAGTTCCCATGCTTGGCGCCAGCGGCACATCTGCCCCACACCTCTCCTCCCACTGCCTTTGCCAACACACAGCGAGCCATCTCCTGCTGCTGCCTTCATCCCAGCCCATTCCAAAATACTTTAAAGGCCATCTTAAAGGCCATCTCCCACCCCATGATGCTTCCACACCCTCCAAGTCATCTTTTCTGAGGCATCTCCCAGCTGCACAAAGCTTTGTTTGGAGACAAATCACCCCTCAGAGCTTACTGTTGCTCACAGCTTTGGTTCAGCACACGGTACAGATGGGAAGCCATCACCAGATGTGGGTAATATTGTTCCCTATGCTTCAAAGCAGATCAGATGCAGGGATCTGGCCCTCTGGATGACACTCATCTCTCCCTTGTTGTGTTCAGTTTCCAGTGCTCTTCTTTAAAGACATCTGGACTCTCAGAGGACTTGAGAAAAGGTTAAAAGCTGGGCTGGCCCTGCAGTTGCTTTTCCTTTGCCTGCCAGCTTCCCTGCAGAGCAGAGTCCAGCAGCATCCACGGAACATCTCAGTCTTCTGCTCAAGAAAAACCAACCTGCAACAGGAAAAAGCCCTTCCTCACAGCTGCCCTCCTGCAGCTGAGACGTCCTTAGGGCTGCTTTGCCCCTACTCCATCTCTTCTCTCCCAAACTGCAATAATTTTAGATCCATTAGGACTGAAATCTAACTGTACACTGGGCTTTTCTCCTGCTTCGGCACGCACAAATAACACTGGAGACATGTGTCGATTGAGTTGCCAGCTGACAGCTCCAGCAAGGGGTTGGGTTTATCCTGGCTGTTTGCTTCAAATTGCATGTTTCTTTGAGCTAGGAACAGAGAGTGACTGGGGAAAGCCTCCTACTCACACATTTCCAGTGGTCCCAGAGCAAATCTGATCGCTCCATGTGAGAGAAGAGCTCAGTGCTGCAGCGAGGCTCAAGGAAACACTGTAGGAAGGAGAGCTGTGCCTAAGGGGCATTTTCCAGCATCTCCCAGTATGCTGTGACACCAGACCCCAAACACATGCCTTCCCGGGCTCCCACATGATTCTTACCACCTCCCTGTTGAATACGCTAAAGCAGCATGCTCAGGAGATATCACCCCAGCTGGGAGATCACCCCAAATGTCCAGGCAGGCACTGGGAGAGCTGGACAAGGTCCACACAAGAGCCTTGACTTCACATTGAGCACAGACACACTGAGACAGAGTCTGGTCTCCTGACCAGGGACTCTTGCTCCTGAACTAGGGCTGTGCTCTCAGCTGTTAAGAGGGCTCTTGCATCAAATTTTTATTAAAAAAAATACCAAAAACAATCCCCACCTACGTGGATGCCCCTAAATCAATGAGCCCTGAACAGTCTAACACTGCTCTTCTGGGAGCTAGTAAAAAGAAAAGCAACCGCTGGGCCTGAGCCCTCCTTATCCTGCCTCAGGGAGGGGTGCCAGAGGCTGCGACAGGCTGGACAGTAGCAAGCTCTCTGCAGAGCCTCTGCAGCAAGGAAGGGGTACAAATACGAACATACAGATACACACACGGACATACATATCTCCCAGCAACAGCAAAACAACAGGGCATAAGGCAGGCTGAGTTCTCAGCAGACACTGCTAAATGGTTTCCAATTAATTAACTGATTACATGATAGAACAGAAGGGGATTCAAGTGAGTGCTGTTGACCTTTAAGAATAATTAATATCATCAGGATCACAAAACTCGCCCAAGAAAAATAATTAGGAAGATTCTAATATTGCCTCCAAAGCCACACCGAAGGGGGAGAGGAAGATTCTGGTTAAGTTGGAGGCAGTTTCCAAGTATTTGCTAGCAAACTCGTGCCTCCCCCCACAGAGCTACCACACACACATGCTTCTTCCCCACCCCAGTCAACCCTCCCTCTCCTCTCCAGATCCATTTTCCCCATCCCCTGTTCTACATCCCATCCCCCTTCTGCTCCATTTCAACCTGCTTTCCTAATGACTCCTTGCTCCAGTCCTTTCTCACAACTCGCTCTCTCCAGACTGGTCCCAATCACTCCCACAGCCACATCCCATGCCCTGCTTATCTTTGACCAGTCCTGAGTCCTGCTCTCTGCCTTCCTGCACCTCAGAAAAAGCCCCTGGTCCTTCCATATGACATGGATTCACTTTTTATCTCCAGTCACCGCTGGCAGCTTCATAGGCTGACAGAAGGCAAGCGCTACATGTAATCCCAAAAAAGCCCTTCCCTGCTTTCCCTCAGCAGTCAAATCCATCACAGCGGCTGGTCTGGGAAGCAGATGTAAGGGATGCACAGCAACAAGAGAAAGTGAAAGATGGGGAACTCATGACTCCCTTTTCTCCCATGACACCTCACCAAGCACATGAATACTCCCACATCACTAGATTTTCTTTGCTTCTCTTTTCTCAGTTCATTTGGCCCACAGGTCCTGCGTGGGAGAGGGGCTGGAAAGCCACTGAGCCAAGGAACTGCAGTGGTGAGCTTCACAGGGAAGGTTGCTTGAACACAGTGTAAGGGAGGTTACATGAGCAGCCAACATTTCTTGTGAGGGAAACGTAAAAAAAAAGCCATCCCACATCCCTAAAATGAAACCCAACTTTGCAGTGAATTAATAAATTTTCTCTGCTGCTTTATTATCATTAAAACTTCTGTGGCTTGACACTTGCCTAAATTATAGATAAAAAGAAAAATAGTCTTCCTGGGCTCAGGAAAGCAGGGTGCTGCCAAAGAGCTGTGTTTACACCAGGTAATGAACAGAAAGTCTGCCATCAGCCTACAGCACTTGCCCCACCTGGCAGGGAGCAGAGCTA
The DNA here is from genome assembly GCF_000710305.1 of Buceros rhinoceros silvestris. NCBI lineage: Eukaryota > Metazoa > Chordata > Aves > Bucerotiformes > Bucerotidae > Buceros > Buceros rhinoceros. The sequence goes on from NW_010423639.1 coordinate 36,093, forward strand.
CCTGCATCCAGAGCACAGGGGGGGCTGGGAGCAGCAGCTGGACACCATGAGGGACCAGAGCTCTGCAGCATGCAGGGACAGCAGGCTGGCATGGGGAGGCACACATATGGGGACTGGGGGACCAAAGGGACCATGTGGGCAGCCAGCAGAGATGGCAGCTGCCACCTCCCATGCTGTGCAGAGGCTCCTTGGCCACAGCGGGATGTGAGGCTGACGTGCCCAGCTATGCCTCATCAAACGGCAAGAAAAACACTCAGCCTAGGAGACAGACAGCATCGAGCAGGGAGCTGCCTCGCACCAGGCTGCTCTTCTCTCCAGGGGCCCGTGGGGTAGGGATGGGGAGCAGGGAGCGAGCAGATGCCTGGAGCACACCTGAGCACAGGCATGGCCTTTTGGGCAGAAATGCTCCTGGTTTGCAGCTGCTGAGCAGTCGCGCTCTGAGCAGAGACCTGCCGGCCACTACATCTGAGCTGTGGTATGATGTGCCTCATCACAGCCCCAGGCACACCTGGCTGAGGGGGACTGGGAACTCTTGGTGACTTAGTACAGTCAGAGCCCAGCAAAGCCTGGGCTTGCTACACTCCTCGCTCACAACCAGCCCAAAAGCAGAAACATTTTGTCTTTTACAATCAGCTCTGTGAAAAACCTCAACAACTGCTGGACACAACAGCTGTATTTTTCCTGTTCTTCTCAATATTTGAGATACTTAAAAAGAAGTAGCTTTCACCTACCCTTTATCTTCAAATACTGGTCACTGTGAGAAATATTTTCAAATGAAAAGACTAATCACCGTGAAGCACTGAGTGCTTCAGACTGCAGCGGGCATTCTTTCATTATTCTGAGACAGCAAATTACCCACAATTATCAACACACACAACTGGATACAATAAACACTCAGCCAAAGCTCATGGGTTGTGGTTGCAGTGAGGCTGGATGACAGATCTCCTAAAGAACTACTCATGTGAGAAACCCACAGACAGCAGTCAGGTAGCGGCGCAGCAAGACAACTACATGCTGCAGAACAACGCCAGTGCCAGGAGTCACTGCAGTTCAGAAACTTTGTATTCCATCTGTCAAACATCATCGCAGGAAAGGCAGGAGAATAAAGGCGCTGCTGGCAGTGAAACCAGGCTGGCCGCCTCTCAGGTGGGCTCGCACCTGATGGCTTGGTCCAGCTTGCGCTTGCAGCCAGGTGTGCGCAGCCACTGCTCCAGCCTGGGGTTGGAAGGGAAAGGAGTTTGTTCCAAGAGAAGGGCAAAGGAGGCAGGGGCTGTGTGCAGGGAGGCCAAGCTGCAAGTTGGGGCTGAGCAAGGGGCAGGGAAGCCAGGAGGCTTCGGTGCAGGCAGGGAGGCTGGATCAGAGGCCAGGCTGCAAGCAGAGAGGCAGGGAGGGCCAAGGGGCCTGGATAAGGCTAGAGGCCAGGGCCCACGGTGGCAAGAAGGGTGTCAAGGCTGGTGTTAGGCTGCAGGCAGGGAGGTCAGAGCCGCTCCGGCAGCAGGGAGACCCAGCTGCAGGCAGAGAAGATGGCAGGCGGGAGAACCGGGCTGGAGTCAGAGAGGGCTGGAAATCTGGAGGGTGGGAGGCAGGAGGGCTAGTCACTGGCAGGAAGGCCATGAAGGGGTTGGAGGCTGGGCTGCAGGCAGGGCGCCCAGTCACTAGGAGGCCGGGGGGACGCC
>NW_010423640.1:0-1739 GCF_000710305.1 Buceros rhinoceros silvestris
GGTCCTCATTATGCCTCTCGTTCACCATGACTGCAGAGACAGACGGGAAGCAGAGCCAAGCTTTTATTGCTGAGCTGCATGCCGGGGAAAGCATGAGCAAACACCTTGTTAGCTTGACAGAAGAAGGGGCTGAGGCACAGCTTTTGATGCGAAGATACTACACCCAGGATAATGCTCTGAAAAAAACCCCATTTTGCATAAGCTCACATCCCCCCTTTAAGAAAATGAGCCAGTGTTTCTTACACAAACCCTGTTTCCAGCATTACTTGCACACACAGAAAGAGGTTCTCTTCAAAAAACCCAAGGCAAAACAGATCCATTCGGATAAGACTGCAAATAACAACAGGAGACCTGGGTCCTTTTCTCATCTCTGACACAAGATGACCCTGCTCAAGTGGCCACTTTTGCACTTCTGTCTTCCATCTTATTATTTACCGTTTATATCTGTTTAATCTGCAAGCTTACCTAGCGCTTAAGGTGCTCTCACTGTGGAGCTGGACCTCACTTGAGTCACCAAGCCCTAAAGAAAATAACCAGGAATTTCTCAGGTACGTTCATATACATCAAATCAGGTCGGTATCTAAAAGCCACTCAGTATTTCCTCCTTGGCCTCCTCTCAGATATTCTTTGCCTTTACAATGTTTAGTCAATGGACAAATTCAACAAAATTAAAATATCGGTACTCTCTGCCGCCAGATTGTTCTGCATATCTTAGGACTAACAAAGAAGCAGCAACGATACTTGTCTGCTTTCATCTATGCGAAGAGGAGCAAGAAACATGCCAGCAATCCACTGGCCAGCTGTGGACACCACCACACACAACACACTGACTTCCTTACTACACAGGATGCCCGATCAGAGTCTGACAAGGTTCTCAGAGGACCTCAAGCAGGTGGTAGCAGAAACACATGAACAGGCTGTCTTGTCACTTACGCGTACTAGAGAGAGCAGCATTTTCACTGCCACATGCTGTTCAGCTGATAGCAACACAATTCATTGTTAAAATGTCGTTAACATACACAGGAACTAGTGATGCCATGCAGAACCGAAGAAGACTTTGACCATCAAAGATGATGATAGGCATATTACAGATGTTTCCCAGGTGCAGAGAGAAGCAGCCTGAACTCCCGAGAAATTCATAGCTACTTCCAATTGTGCCTTCCCTGGAGTGTGCAGCAAGCCAGCTGGAAATCTTCTTGCAGTCCCTCTACACCAAGTTAATCTCCTGGGCTTTGTATCACTGCTTAGATGCTGCATCATAAGTCAAACAATTGCATTCCCTAACTGTGCTTGTACAGTGCACAAAAGAAGCCTATCCCAAGATTCACTAAAAATAAAAATTACAGTAAAACAGAAGTCTCCAAGAAGTATTATTTTGTTCAGTAACTTCACCCCATCCCCAAATCATGACACTTAGCATGAAAAAAACCGCTTTAGAGCCGAGATATCAGAAGGGACCCAGAAGTATCTGTAGCTAGGTAGGGAAGAATTTGGATTTACGGCCCCTGAAGAAGTAGCTGCAACACGTGTAATGAGAGAGGCACACTAGAGCCCATGACAACGCACGGCTGAGCTGTCAAGACTCATCCACACACGCACCACACTAAGTTTCGGAGCTGCGACAAGTGAACACGCCAGCGGCAGCGCCGAGCCCACCAATCCCCTCGGCACTCTCTCGGCCCGGACGCGCAGCCCCGCACCGCCTGCGCGGGCAGGGCAGGGCAGGGCAGGGCAGGGCA
>NW_010423641.1:0-5693 GCF_000710305.1 Buceros rhinoceros silvestris
GCCCCCCTTCTCAAACCGCGACACACTGGTACAGAAGGCAAGATTAGAGCCCTCCTGGTCTGGATTCATGACCTACTCAGCACTGAGGCACTGAATAAAACCATTAGCTTGAAAGTATTGCATTATTTTAAACAAGCAGTGGCCAACAGAAGAAACAAATGGAGTATGTCTTTTTGCAGTACATTTTCAGAGAAGAGGAATTGTTTACCCTGGAATAGATCTATGCACCTCTGTCTCCAGCAGCACCTAATGTTAAAATCTTGTGAAAACCCCTTCCCCAGAACATTGACCTACCTAGTGCCTACTCGCACACAGTTCTTGCACAGGAGAGATCTGCTGCTCTGCAGGCTCATGTCTGAGGTATAGCCCTCCTCCTGATACTATTTCTAGTGTCTTTCTTCACCATGTTTCCTCCTAATTTAAACAGCATTAGTTCTCTAGTGGATTTGCTATGCTATTTGGAAATTTTTCTACTGTTAAACTATAAACAAGTAGCATATTTCTCAAACAAGGAGGATGCTGGCAAGCTCTAGAAGGTCCTCAATATGACATCAGATAATCAGCAAAAAATATTGAAAAATGTAATACAGTAAAAAAAAAAACTATTATCAACATTGACTGATAACAATGACATATAGTCCACACTGGGAAAATCGTGTACGGTTCAGTATTTTAAGATTTTTGATTCTCCAGCTCAAGCATTTGTCAAGTTGATGACAGCGTTACTCGTGATGGTCCAACCAAGAACATGCTGTGGAGACAATATGTGCAGTCTGGATGTCCAGTTTTTAAGGTAGAGATTGAGAAAGAATTTTGGACTCTGGCAAGACACAAAAGAATGATTCAAAGACTGTAAAACCTTATTTGAAAAGTGAGCAGCTGACAGAAGCTTTGACTGATTCATTTTTCCCTGAGAAATATAAAAACACGATCAGAACACAGTCTTGCATGGAGACATGGTATTTACATGTAGAGGAGATAGAAGAGAGCTGTTAAGAATGGCTTGCTTTAATCTGTCACACAAAGGCATCACAGAATGCAGAGGTAACAAATTATTTTGACAGACTATTAACACATCATTAACTCGGGTAGATCCTTCAATCATTTCAACCTCTTATATCAAGGTTGGATGCCTTTCCAAAATATACTGTTGATTGTATGAATGAAAAGACATGCCCTGTACTTTACAAGAGGTCAGATTAAATTTTCCAAAAGGCCCTTTCTAGCCTTCAAAACCACGAGTGAAGTTAATGATTCAGTGGGAACCAGACAAGCCACCTGATAAGGAAAAATGTTATAAAGCCCCAATATAGCACAGCAAATAAATACGTTCTTAACGGTACGGTGCCCATTATCTCAATCAAAACATTATCAAGCTTCTCTTCCAACAGCTCAGTATCCTACAGGCTGGACAGTCATATTGTAAGAGACCAAAAGAGCTTACAATTCAACCAGAAAAAACAGAAGAGTAGCAGAAATTAAGTATAAATATGTATGGCTCATCAGGAGGCACAGAGTGACATGGAAGCCAGACAAGGGCCACACAAGAAACTAATAATGAGCTGGTGATGAAACTAATAATGAGCTGGTGATGAAGACATTCCTGTTCCCAGTCACAAAGCCTCCTTTCTCATAGCACATGCCATAAGTACCAGAGAGAAGCCCTCGTGCACACACTGGCACAGTGCTAACACCCTCATAGGGAAGATGTTGTTGTACCCAATATGCTTCTCAGAAGAGTGTTTACATTGTGAATGTTATGAAAGAGAACAACCACTATACAAGAGAGAGAAATAATACTGGGGAGCTCCTGTTTCTTATTCAAAATGAACTGACCGTGATTTGTGCAAAGACTTTCAGATGGAAGAGGTTTATTTCACCTAAAAACACAAGACAAATCAAAACACAACAATTAATATGTGAAGGGTGATACAGTATCATCATCTCAGAAATACGGACTGCATACAGTATTCCTCGAAATCTTTTAGACAAAATACTGAGTGTCTAGCTAGCGTGTTCCAGTTCTGAAGAATAAGTGTAGAGAATCTGTGATTCTGTGACTTGAGCTGACAAGAATGGCAATCTCCCTCTCTTCAGTTATGTGCACAGGATATAGTCTAACGCACCCACTGAACCCTTACTAAGTCTTTTTTTTGTGCAAGAAGTTCCTTTACTTGCACACCTGGTTCCAGACACCAGGTACATCTTCCACTGCATTTTAGCTTCAGCTCACGTATGGGACACACTAGGTCTTATTACAACAGATTACCTCTGCTGCTGCTGATGGCTTAAACCATGACAGAAACACTAGTAGTATGATTAGTTTTCATCACAGCGTGAACGTCTAAGTCAGTGTTGCCTTCCAGCTCTGCATTTATAAAAACATGAATCTCAAGATGACGTTAAGGTACCTGTCAGAATATACCATCATGTGGCAGCTGCTGGTAAAGTATATTCAGATGTATTTAGCCTACAAAAATGTTCAACACATCATCAGTTTAATGCATCTAAAATGTAAATTACAACATTAAGGCTCACAATGAAAAAAATTAATGGTCAGTTACATGTACACTGGTCCATCTATAATGACAGTACTGTTGCTTGTAGTTAGTTTAGTCCTTGTGTAGGTACTTCTTACATAAGCATTTACCTGCAGAGATGCTGCACACCTTTGCTTCCCAATGAAATCATGACAATTGCACAGCTCTTGGTACACCAAGTGCCACACAGTTCCATTTGCATCAACCTTCACTGCTCGTTGAGATGGTCAACATAAGCATGCAGACACCAAGAATATATTTACTATCCATTACATAATAATTTTTTTATACATCTCTGTAAATAGCCAATATAAATCTTTTCTTTAGGATCAATAAACCATCAGTATTCTTCCAAAGTTTATGAAAACTTTCTGGAACTGGAGATCATGCTGGAAGAACCTATAATTTGCTTACCACCTTCACTGACAGATACGGATTTAACAAGGAAGATGGGCCACCCAACTCTCTCTCATGTTATGTTCAAGCTTGTATCCAAGACATTGTTCAGATAGTATCTTAATATTTCTTTAGTAATTCAAGCACCCTAAGTTTTAAGGTACTTCTTATTCAGGATCTTTACCTGTGCAGCTGATTTTCTTTCTGGAGACTCTAAGTAGCAAATCCCCTCCGCCACAAATACCTGGACACTTCTAGTAGACTATGATGGTAGATCTGTTTGCCATTCTACTAAGACTGTGGACGACCTGGCTGCTGAAATAAGTTCTGCAAGGCATCTATCAGTTCTTTGGTTCCTAAGATTCCCAAAGTATTGTATTTGCAAATGTATTGAGACTTCAATGAAGTTTTTTTAATGTAAAAAAAAAGATTATAAATTGCTACAGAATATTGAAGAAAATTAATCATTTTTGTCCATAAAACTGGATTACAATTTATAAAAGTCTATCTGTATTTAAACTTCATTCTTAATTTTTCCAGAACGTGTATTCATTTCTTGGTCAAGAAAGTTCATTGTTCTGCTTTTCTGGAATGGGTTTGAGTCTCCGCAGTATCACAATATCATTTTATTCACATTTAAAAGTTCAGCAATTTCCTTTTTAGCCTTTTTAATGACTTATGAAATCACATTGTCTGTTAATAATGATATTTCTTTTAACATTACAAATACAATATGTAAGCATTCCACTGTCCAAAATCAAGCCCGTGAAGGAAATTCCATCTTACTTCAACTCTTGACTTTTATAAAAGAACTAGCTCTCTATAAACTGTTTAATTCATTAAAACTTTACAAAAATCCATTAGAAGATCTCATTTTATTCAAATGCTATTCATTAGCATTTCTAATTTCATTTTAATAACTCCTCTTTTTAAAATTGTAAGAGTCATACATATTTTTTACATTATATCTTTAAAAGATATGTCATACATATCTTTTACATTAACATTAAAAAAGCCTGAAATGGACGATATCTAGGAGCTTTTTTCTGTTCTATAAATATACTGGAAGAAAAATAATCTCATTTTAGTGCAATATATTGCTCCACATTAAAGAAGGAATTTTTCTTCCAAACACTTAACTGGTACATCAGTCAATCTTCTTTCAGATGATTAAAAAGAAGCAAAATATATTATTCTCTTGCATAGTATATACTTTGAACTGTGTAATTTGGAAAATTAAAACTTCCTTCTCATCTTTACAGAAGAGAAAAAAAATGATTAAACACATCTTTCTTGCAGGTGTTTCATGAAAAACAAGCTGTGACCTTGGAAACATCGTTTCAGTGAACCATCACAGTTACAACTCACTACTTCATGTTGCACCCTTTAAACATATGTAAACTCAAAATTACAGCCTCTCTTTCTCTTCACAGAAAAAGCTTAACTCAGTTCAACTCAGAGTAAAAGAGCAAAAAGTTCAACTCAGAGTAAGCCTTTCATTGGTTTGGTTTCGTTGGTTTTGGGTCGGTTTGGGTTTTGGTTTGTTGGTTTGGTTTTTGTGGTTGTTGTTTTTGGTTTTTTAAGTTCTACCCTAATATAGTCATCACGAGCACACAAAATCTTTGCAGATATAGTTAGAACCATGTTATCCTGCAGCATGTCCCCACCAATCCTAAAATCGAGGTATCCTTCCAAGAGTCCAGGAACAAATTTCACTGGAAAATGTCAAGCAGTGGTAGATATTAAAGAATCATTTCTTGGAATATGAAAACTACACTAAACAGCAAAATACCACATTGCTGTGGAAGATGCACCACGGCTCATACCAAAAGTGCTTTGCGTGACACCACCACTAAGTAAGAAGTGATAGACTAGTGCATAACACTTTAGCTGCACCAGGCTCTTGTGGCCATTCTGAATTGTTCTAATGCCTAAACAGGCGCTTTTTTTTTTTTTAATAAGAAATTAACACTGTAACAATGAAAGCTTGCAGTCAGTTCCATGTAAATCATGACACCCGTTTTTAAACTGCAGACAGGTTTTTCCCTGCCAGAAGCTCAGGCTCCATTTTTAATACTGTATGACTTTGTTGCAATTTCTGGATTAGGATAAATGCAAGATATGTCTTGTCATAAAACTTGAAGAGATTCTACATTAATAAGGAATAATTTTGAACTTTAATATTAATAGACAACCAAGACGCTTCTCTCTCCTATTACAACTTCACGGTTATAACACTATAACTTCCTGTAAATCAATTACTATTAAGAGCTATCACTATTATTTTTCATTTCTCCAGTAGTACCATCATGTGTGTGATAATATTATCCATGTATTAGTTAGAAGTTCTTGCTCAGTTTTAGTGGTACATAAAAGAGCAATGTATACAGCTGTGTTTGAATAAGTTTCATTACAAGGTATGAGGGAAAAGTGACTGGATCTCACAAGCTAAAAAGGAAGTTAATTGACTCAATAAATTTAAAAAAAAAACCAACAGAGATCCATTATTTTTTATTTAGAGACTGCTGAATAAGCGTTTTGGTTATTGATTTTTACTATAGTTTGGGTTTAACTATTTTTGATTGCATTTTATTGTTCAGAGATTTCTAAAGTTGATTCTGAAGCATATTAAGGTCTCAATAGTATAATTAGTATTAATTATATAACAGTATAAGACCTCTTACAGTATTGCATTGTAAAATCATGGCTAAGAAATAGTAGGATAGCACAGGTACATCTGCAAGATGTTCTCGAGAG
>NW_010423642.1:0-2729 GCF_000710305.1 Buceros rhinoceros silvestris
GAGAGCTTTGGCTCCTGGGGCCCTTCGTGCCCTGGGCTGATGTCTGCAGCAGCCGCATCCTCCTGGGACAGGCCTAGAGACACAGGGCAGTGCCTGCGTGCCAGCGGGGTCTGGGGCAACCGCTCACCTTCTGGCATGAGCCGTGCAGATCCCCAGCTGCTGCCTTGTGCCCTGCTGTCCCTTGAGCACCCACCGCGTGCTCCTCCCTTGGCTGTGGAAATCCCAGCTCTCTGGTGTGGTCTGCGGTGGGTCACTCTCTGCTGACGGAGGAAGGCTCCTCAGTGTCCCAGAAAGCCTGCCCTGCCCTGGGAGTCCTGGAGCTGCAGAGTTGTGCCTGGCACTGAGCACCAGCACCCTGAGCAACCCGTGCTGGGGTCTCGTGGCAGTCTGTGAAACCATCTCCTGCAGCCAAACTGTGCTTGGTCTCCCCTGATTTACCTCCCTCCCTGCTCCACTCACCTGCCCTTTCCAAAACTACCATCTCGACCTCTGTCCCCAGCCCACGTCCCAGTCCCAGCACCATCCCTGTCACCAGCACGGTCCTCACACCTGCCTCCACCCCTGTCCCTCTCTGCCAGCACCTCCGTCCCTACCTGCCGACTCCTCCTGCAGACCCCTGCGGCCAACTGACAGGGGTTTTGAGGGAGAGCGATACCTGATGAATCCCGGAGTGAGCTGGAATCACACGGCAATAACTGCGCGACTCGTGCAGCTTATCTGGGTGTGTAATCACAGCGATGAATAATATCCAGGGCTCAGCACCTCGCTAACGTGCAGGCTGCTGGGAGGGGAGAGGCTGCTGTCAGCTTCACGCAGCAGGTCCTGTCCTCTCCAGCTGGGCTCCGGGGCGAGGAGAGACAATGACCCTCGTCCTGCCAGGACACGGTGGAGTTGCCAGCTGCCCCTGCGCCAGAGGCCCCGCACATGCTGCCGGACAGCACGTGTGTCATCCCTGACCTGGGCGCTTGTGCGCCACAGCCCAGGCCAGCTGGCGCTGGGAGATTGTCCTGCACCACGCAGTGACTCCTGTTCTGCTGTGGGGTCCCCACTGCCTGCGCTCCGGGCAGCAGCCGTGCCCTGCCTGGCCCTGTGTGCTCACAGAGTGAGCAGCAGCTGGGCACCGCTCCCTGTGCCCAGTGTCCCCTATGACGGCTGTGGGACGCCTGTGCAGCGTGGACACACCGGGCCACGCCGTGCTGTGCTGACACGAAGGGAGATGGCCAAGCTGCTGGCACACATGCAGCCCCTCGTCTACCTGTGGGTCAAGCCCGCTTCAGCAAGGCAGAGGCGTTTGGTGCAGCACGGAGGTGACAGACCTGGCCAGAGCCAGCCTTGCAGAAACACCCCCGGTACCGTCAGCACCGGGCGGCCGATGGTGCCTCCCCCGCTGCACTCATGGACCCGCAGGGAGCAGGAGGCTGTTCTGCTGTGGCCACGTGGGACGGAGCAAGGATCCTGGGGTGGAAATGTCTGCCATGATCTGTGCCGGTGCCATCCTTCCTGGGAGCCCAGAGGGACAGGTTGAGGCTGTTCTGCTGTGGCCACGTGTGACGGAGCAAGGATCCTGGGGTGGAAATGTCTGCCATGATCTGTGCCGGTGCCATCCTTCCTGGGAGCCCAGAGGGACAGGTTGTGCGAAGCCCTCGTGGGGTGCAATGAACCTCCCCTGCCTGCATCTGCTAACCTCACCATCTGAGGGGGCGAGACCCCCAGCAGCTCAGCCCACACACCTCAGCACCCCGACCGTTCCCACAGACCTGCCGTACGCCGATGGCCTGGCTGCAGCGGGGCTGTTGCTGCTGCCTCTCCCAGCACCTGCAGACAGTCCTCACGCTGTGTGGTGGCACGGATCCACTCCCTGCTGGCCTGCCAGACCTTCCCGTCCCTGCGCCCAGCTGCCACAGCCCTGAGGCTAATGTACCAGGTACCAGAAACACCAGCCAGGTGTAGAGCAAGACTTGATGTGAACCAGCAACACAGATACCAGAGACAACAGTGAAAGGACACGCTGTCCAGACGAGCAGTGTCCCCAGCTGTGTGGCACGTGGTGAGCGCTGCCTGGGTGTGAGCACCATCTGTGTGGGTGCACTGCCCAAGCGTGGTGTGGCTCATGTCCATGGCGAAGGCTGCCCAGGCATGTGTGTGACCCGTGGTGATGCTGCCCAGGGTGAAGGCTGCCCAGGGTGAAGAAGGCTGCCCAGGCGTGTGCACAGCCCAGACGGGCCCTCCCGTGTGTGCATGTGGCCCTGCGTGTCCTGGCTGTCCTGTGCTGGCTGTCAGCACCGTGGTGGCTGAGGTGGGGTGAGTGGAAGTGGCTGCTTTCCACCACCCTCTGTGGGGAGAGCCGGGGGCAGCAGCTGGGTGAGGGCACGGGGCTGTGCCCTGGCCAGGCCGGGGCAGGGTGTCCTTGCAGGCAAAGAGGCAGCCTCTGAAATTGTGCAGTGTCACCAGATTACGGGTTTAATTAGCAGGCGTGTTTCCCTTAAGGAGCTGTCGCCTCATTAGCATAGAGAATGGTGATTAAGCAGCGGGAGGGACGGGTGCTGGCGGGCAGGCAGCTAGTGCTCAGCGCAGGGCAGGGAGTGTGTATGGCACATCCCGGTCTGACACCACCCTCCTCTGCCAGCCTCCTGGTCCCCCCACCCCACCGCAGGCCAGTCCTGCCCTGCACATCTGGCTGTACCCAGCTCAGTCGTCTCTACAAGCTCCCCCTGCCGCGGGCCGAGGGG
>NW_010423643.1:0-1395 GCF_000710305.1 Buceros rhinoceros silvestris
CACCAGGATTTCCCCCTACTTACATTTCCTCGAAGTCTATTAGTAGGGTTCTTTCTAAGAACAAGATTTCAGAAACCCATTTGTTTTCCACTGGGCACGAGATTGCCCCTGTGAGAGCTAGGTGCCCCTTCTTAGCTCCCAGATGTTCATTCTCAGTTTAGATAGCTTAGCAAAACAGTTTTTGCAAGTCTCCACTGCTAAATGACATGCCTCAAAGAATCCCTCAAAGGATGTTTCTCCTTTTCATTTTCTGATACTGCAATTTATTCTTCTCCAGTCCTTGGGAAAAATAGCAAAGCCAGCTAAGAACAGTGGTAACAGATGGGGAAAAAACCCACAAAACCCACAACTACAGGACCTGCTGCAACATAAAGTTGTCAACAAAGTAGGATTATAGCCCAAGGTAATTCTACACTGCAGCTGGCCCTGGAGTGAAAGGATATCTATTCACTCAGAGGTCCACCCTGGCCTCCAGTCGGGAGATTTGGAGACACACTGTACATAATGCTCCTGCCTCCTTTGAGAGCACGCGTAGAATCAGTCTCGAGCAGAAAAGGCAGTGCAGAAAGAACCGTGCCTCAACTATACCACCCCCCAAGGAGACCTTCCGCTGTGCTTTTTGCAACCGGACTTGCCTATCCCGCGTTGGCCTTTTCAGCCATCAGCGCGCTTGCAGTGAGCGTGGGGAAAGCCCTTCCCAAATCTTCATCCACGAAGCCAAGCCATGATGATGACAAGAGACAAATAAAGTTTGGGAGATTTTATCGTTGTACAGACTCAGCCTTCTGCAGGTGCTTCGTGCTGACTTTCATTCTGTCTACTTCCAAAATTTAAATTAGTCCTGGGTTTTAAATCACAGCGTTTTCATTTCATTAACAAAATACTTATTATTCCCTCCCTGCCCTCCAGTATTTGTTTTGCAGTTAGTGAGCCTGAAGCAAAGCTTTTTCTTTTTTCTTTTTCTCCCCAGAAGAATTAAGGATGGGATGTTGTTTCATCTCCCAAGTTAAAACAATGTATTTAAAATCCAAACTCTTTATAAGGAGGCTTTCCTTTCTCCTCAGAAGCCTCAAACTTTTAACTTATTTTTGAAACTATTGTATTTTATCGTCCCACATGCGTACCACATGAGGTGAAATCAGATGTTGGCTAATACTGTAAAACTATTTGATGGAAACAAGTACTGTAGCAGTAAGGTCTGGCCAGATCAGTTTGCTTATTACACTTACACAATGAAAACCAAAATGTTTATCCTGTCAAGTCCATGCTTATTTTCTACCAGTCTGTGTTTTTAAGGTGTTACTTCCCTCTAATTAAAAAATAAGTATTGATGTAGCATTTCATATATATATATATTTAAAAAAGATAATAGTTGAATGGATTAAAATTTCATTA
>NW_010423644.1:0-3552 GCF_000710305.1 Buceros rhinoceros silvestris
CTGCCACTCCCCACTCTCCATTAGGTTTTCACACTGGCCACATAGGTGAGTGAGTTTTGCTGAACATCACTTGGCTTTGCATCTAACAAATCAGCTTATGGGTAGGAATCACAAGTCTCAGTGCGTTATTGCAGCCAGTGCACCATTGTGGTACTGATTAGCACCTGCTGTTCTTCAACCCTCAGGAACCCTACCAGGAGCCCTACCAAGGGTCCTCTGAGAGGGAACTGTTCAGTTTACTCCATCTCCAAGGCAGCTGCATCAAAAACCCACCGGCACCCTTTTGGGTAATACCCTCCCCTGAGTTAGTCTGTGCCAAGGATGCACGGGGCCTCTGAGCCAGTAACAAATGCCAGTGAGGCTCACCTCAGCTGCTGGGATCCCCCTGTCTCCCCAGAGGTACAGATGGGTTCTGCCCTTTTATAGCTTGATGGCATTAAGGCACACTCTGCGCCGGTATCTACCAGGGCCTTGTACTCCTGTGGGGCTGATGTGCCCGGCCATCAGATCCACACACTCCAGTAAGACCAGTTGTCCCTTTCCTCCTCCTGGCTGGAGTCAGGGCCCCTCTAATCCTGATCAGACTCACTCACTTCTTGTGAAAATGACTTAGAACTCCCCGCAAGAGCATCAGTAGTAAGATCAGTCCTCCTACTCTGTCTGGGGAGTTTCCCACAGGAAACTAGGGCAGCATTTTTCCTGGAAGAATGCCTTGTCACAATTGTTTTCCCTTGCAATTCACATACCTGTGTATCTAGGGTCAAAGTGGGTTTTCCACCTCACTTCCTCATATCCTTTCTGTGGACACACAGATAAAACCACAGGGTAGCCTGTGGAGTGTGTCTTCCATGTTTTCCTTCTTGAGCAGAGGAATGCCTGCTCCTCATAGATGAGATACGGGCCTGTACAGGTGGGGAGTAGCACTTGTCTTCTTTGAGTTGCTGGGTATCTTGCAGCTCACTCAGGGACAGAAATCTGGTGATCTCCTCTGGTTCTGCTCCTTCCTTCTGTTCTCGTGATGACCCTGGTTCATCTTCATCACTCACTAAGTGGACTGATTTTTTTTGTGTATCTCTTTTTCTGTATAGGGGTGACTGATACCAGCACAGGCTGATTCCCTGGTTCATCTGCAGCACCTGCCTATCTGTTTTCAGGCCCAGAGAACTTCTTTTCTCCTTGAGGGCACTGAATTGCACTGAAAACAGCTCAGTAGACATGGGTCGGGCTCCAGCACACTGCAGTAATTTGTCTCTCTCTGCAGTTTCCAGGTTGACAACATAACTTTTCCCAAATATTTTACTAGTTTGTCATGATTCTGCACTTGTTCAGGGGTGAAATTCCAAAACAATGGAGGTGACCACTGTCCCAGGCACTTGTCCATACTCTCCTACACCCCCTGCCACTCTTAACTCTCCAGCCTCAGGGCAGATCTCCAGGTGGTATTCTTGAAAAAATTTTGCATAAACCTAAACAAGACCCAAGACACATTCAGGAAGCACAGGAAGAGCAAACCAGGCCTGGACATCCCAAGAATATTAGAAGTTCTTAAAAGTCGAGAAAAAGATCCCTGTCTTACCCACAGATGGGTGAGATTACTGATAAATGACAATGCAGCATACAAAGCCCAGCTTAAACCAAGCCCAGCACAGATGCCAGACAGGAGGTGGCAGACAAAGAGTATATACACAGGTCTGGTTTTCCAGAGGTAATCTGGAAGGTAATCTGCCTCAACTGTGCATTATTTTTTATTGCTGTTTCCTCTTCATCATCTTTCTGAAATGATCATATTCACAAATAGAAGATTCCCACTCCATGAGTTATCATTCAGATGGGTTACAAGGATAGGAAATCCAGTTAGGGCACTACTACCTCCCTCATCACATAAATTAAATTACAGCCTTCGGACCTAACCGAATGTTGCAAGGTGCTCCTTCTAAATGTTCCAGTGCAGAATAAGCCTGCTCACTCACTCTAAGCCATTACAGATGGCAGGTAAGAGCCAAACATCCTTGAGGCAGTATTCGCTGTTCTGCTCAGCTTTATGGAATCCGCACAAAGGCAATTGAAGGATGTCAAAAGAATGCTGTAAACTCTCTTTTGCTTCCACACTACACACCTAGCTGTGGCTCAGAAACACATAGACTGAAGTTTACCAAGTACTGACCTTTTCTCCTGCTTTTCCATCCATGGAATTTTGATCAGTTTACCTCAAATAAATGCCCCTACAGCTGCAAAAGCCATATTAATTTATGTCCACCTGAGCCAAAGTCAGCCATGCACACCACTCTCTGGTACAGTGTTTTCTTACTAGATCAAGAGTAATTGGTTTAGAGGCCGCTGCTGTGCCAGGGGTAAAATGGATATGCTTTCTCTCACCTTCAGAAAATGTCTTAGTAAAGTCCAACACATCTGTCTCCAGCTTTGGCCCAGTATTATTTTCCATCAAATCATCATCTCTTTTAAACAGCACAGCTCTCACCTGCTACTCCTTGCATTTAAAGCACTCTGCAACTAAGCTAGTAAGTTCGTTCTTGCCACAAGGTTTTTCTGTAAAACGTATTTTTAGAATGCTGTAAGGACATGAAGAGCAATAATAGTGGCCAAAATTATATGCTGGGCACCGGTACACTTGCTCAGTTAGTATGCCTTTTCCCATTCTAATGACCTGACTTTCAGGTTTTCTAGTTTTATTTAAATTTAATCACCCAAGTTGAAATTGTATATATCAACCAGCTGTCAAGGACTGATAATTTGTCTGAATTTTAATGAAAAAAATTTGTCAGAAATGTTCTGCTGCTTCCAAGAACAGTACTAGAGAATACAGCGCTTTGCTGCAGTTAAAAAATGCTGCCAACACATCCATGAGAAACTTGAAATTCCACTAAACTGGTTAGGAACTTAATATGTTGTGTGTAGAAGGGCATCATAAGACAAGGCAGATCACAAAACAACTGTCATTCTGTTTCATCCCGATAGCATGCAGTGGTGAGGCAAGAGCTTCTCACATCTGCTGCTGAAGAGATTAACTGACCTGTAGGCACAGCAATTAGAGTGGTATTCCAGTAAGGAAAGTAACCTTCCTCAGTCCAGCCAGGTTCCTCTGCCACACTGAAAGACAGGTATAAGATGGCAAACAGAAAACCCTAGGAAATAAATACAGCTGATAAAATTAAAGCCTTTCTTACCGGTGCTTTCATGATACTTTTCTGCTTTTTATGAATCATAAATGCAATTTCAGAAAAAGCAAAAGGCGGCAGTTGGTTTGGAGAAGGCCAATGCTTGCTGCAGGTCTAAATGTTTGACTGGAAATGCTGTGCAAAGACAGCATCACATTATATCAGTGCCTTTTCATGTCTGTTTATTTCTGAGAAATCAACGCTTCAGTCCTGTGTAAGAAAATACCACATGGCATTGTAATTAAAAAATATATAACAACATATATGTAGAAAGAAAAGGAATCAATGTCCGGTGGAAACCAATCTGGGTAGCTACTGGCTTTTGAAGATTCATTATGCCAGGCTCACAGAGTGTTGGTGAATGGAGTTCAATCCA
>NW_010423645.1:0-642 GCF_000710305.1 Buceros rhinoceros silvestris
GTATATCGGTCCCTCGACCCTTAACACTAAACATATAGAATCTGAGGAAGTGTTGGACAGCAACATCAAACAAAAATGTTAAGAGAAAGCAGCTATTTCACAGATCATAAAAATGTTCTAACAAGTTTGAAAGACACAACATGATTTCCTAATATATAAACACAAAAAAATGGTAATCATATATATTATTTTAAAATTGTAAATTCATCCAAGTAAGAAAACAGTAGGTAACGGTGCATACACTTTCTAAAAAATAAGATCTCTGCGAATTATCAATGTTTCATGATACTGCCTGGAACTCTACGGTACATAAAATTCAAAACATTTCTAAAATATCTGTAGATTTTAAGAGCATCATGTTTCCAGAATGAAATTCCGAAATCCAGTGCAGGTCTGGTTTATGCCGACAGCAGGCTTAAATGCATGTCAATGAAGCAAGCAAAGAATTCTTTGCTGAAAAAAAAACAATTCCACTAACACATATTTCTGGATCTCTGCCCAGTCAGTGACACCTTGAATAAGATCAACAAATCATAGCACTTAAAAGATGGTGCAACAAAACCAAACACATAAAACATAGAAAAGGAACTCAGAGATGCATATGCTTCTCGGCATTTGTAAATCACGCTTGGTTTAGGGAAA
>NW_010423645.1:732-5771 GCF_000710305.1 Buceros rhinoceros silvestris
AAGAAACAGAGTAATTCAGCAGAACTGAAAAACTTCAAAAAAGTAACCTTGAAAACTTGTTTGATATGGCAACATGAACAAGAAAAACCCAAGATCAAAAACGCTAGCATATAGCAGGTCAAAGCATTAAAAATTTCACATCGAGCAGCTCAGAGATTAAGGCAGATGGAGCACAGCATTACGTGGACTGAAGTATTTGGTGCACAAAAAGTCCAGGGATTATAATGAGCCTCTCATGGGTACTACGACATATGGAACAGAGATGCTATTAGATGGCTCTCTATGTATAAAATGTTTATTTTTTTCTTACACTTGCCTGCACATTAGAAGACAGCATTTATCAAAATGCCTGCAGAAAATCATCAAGTAACATTAAGAAAGCCCCAGGTTACAATATATTTGCAAATCGAGGTACTTAAAAATTACCCACAGAAGTACGATAGGAAAAATAGCTGTAAAAACAAGGCATTAGCAGTCATCCACAAAGGATACAAAATGGCCCCTGATGTGCTTCTACAAGAAGGCATGTGAGGGAACAGGAAGGAGGGAATTACAACCTATGTGCAAAACAACCACCCAGCCAAGGCTGCTATGTTAAAATGACATGTTAAAATCGATCAAGTTCAGAATTTAGTACCTATACTGTATACAGTTCCATAATCCACTGAAATAATGTTTCTCTGTCTATCACAATATGCATTTTTGTATAAATCAATGGCCTCATGCTAGAATTCAAGCATAGATGGTTTTAAAACAAGGAAGACTTTCGTAGCAGAAAACACATGAATGAGTTCAATTCTATTTTATCCTAAGAAACAGAAAACTGAGCACAAAAGCTTCTATTTTAATTAAGAATGGTAAAACCTGAAGACAAGGTTATAGCTGGTCTAACAATTGTGATGAACAGGATGCTGCTCAGTATCAGAATCCTTGTGATCTTTTTCACACGTGCCTTTTCTACAATCTTTCATTGCCAGAGCAAACGACTGCCATGCAGCCTGACCCTCATTTTCCACTTCAGTTGTATGCTTCAGTAACTTCTACATTACAGTGATTTTTGTATGAGTACAAGTATACAGACTTTTTAGTAGGCAAATTTAATTCATATAAATTTATCCAAGTATAGGCTGATGCACAGAAATACAATAGTGATGAATGGCACAGAAGAAACAAAATAGATTAGTCCATGTAAGTTTTCATTTAAAAATATTGCCTAGTTCCAGAAGGAGCTCTCATTTATCCTTCAATAAAGACAGTTTCATCCTGGTATTATTCCACCATAGTGGTGACATTTCTATTCCATTAATGTATTTATACTCTACACGCAGGTTTTCCTCCCAGTATTCCTCTGTCATATCCATCCCCTTGTCTCCCCTTGGCACACAGTCATTAAAGAACACCGCTCCATTGCGAGTCTAGAAACATCACAGATGGTGGAAGTGACTGTTATATTACTGAAACAGCAAATCCTAACCCAACCAGCAGTTTCAGTAACCACATAGGTAGGCTCTGTAATGCTCTCCTGATCTGCTGCTTCTCGGTTAGTCATTCTAGGTGTTTTGTTAAAATACAAAGTCACGGATTTTGTTAACCTCAACTCCATCGTACACCATTTTCTTATGCCTTAATTTGAATTAAAGCAATTATGATTTCCATCTAATAGCTGCCATTACTATGCAGGACTTTTTCCAGTATTCCACAATACAGAAAAGCAACAATAAAAAAACATTTTTGTAATCTTCTCAGAGCTGTAATGTACATAGAAGTTCCCAGAAGCAGACAAAAATAGATCAATACAATGAACTTTCATCTTACAAACCACATCAAAACAAAAAATGCTTAAACCACAGAATTACTACTGTAGAAAAAAAAAAAAACAGATTCATGTGGAACTGATTCTTCTTCTAATATTACTATACCACATCACTAGAATCTATCTTACGTACAAAGGCTCAGTCTACATGCTGGTTGTGACTGGAAATAAATTCATATTTCTTATTCTTACAAATTAATTTTGTGTCTCACGGACACAAATTTTACCCTCATGGACAATCTTGTATTCCCAAATAAAACATTTCACTCTTCAAATACAAAGCAAAAGCAGAAGAAAATGCAACTGTCAATCAAAGTTACTCTCAGCAATTAAAGTAACAACTAGTTCAGACTGGAGACTAACCAGCCACACCTTAGTTCTGACAAATTATTCAGCATTCCATTTTACGCATGTAAGAAATCGAAAAAAGGAACAGCAATGTGATCACTTTTTTTATGGGTATTGCAATACAAAAGAAGATCAGTAATTGTTATAAATCAGATATTTTCAGAGCATTTAAACTTCAGGTGTAAGGCAAAGTCTTCAAGTACTATCACACAGGTGACTGGCAGAGTACCAGTTTTTCTAACATAAAAGATAAAATAATTGTTTTACTCATGTTTCTGTATCTTCAAAGAAATTATTAATTGTTAATATATATTCAACATAAAGGAAAGTACCAAATTACATCAATTTTGGAACATGCTTAAGTGAACAATACAACATGTATTTAGCTTCTTGCAGCTGAAAGTTCTGCATTGCCTTTCAGCTTGAAGATTCAATGCATGCAAATTTAACTTAATAAACTGGTTTGAAATGACCACCAGCTGCTGTTATGTTTTGGTCTTCAGCAGACTGCCTAAATAAGGTGTTGCTTCCAAACTCATTGAATTTGTAAATTATATTTATAGTAAATAAATTATATTTATAGTAAACAACAGCATAACCTTTGATTTTTAATTCATTTGCACATTTATCTAGTCAGCTCTCCAGATTCTTCCAAGCACCATGAAACTGTCATGTTAGTTGTGGTTTTCCACAATCAAACTTAGGAAAAAAAAAAAAACACCAAAAAAGGGAATATTCCGTTTCTACCAAAACACGGTAAGTATTCATATAACATTCAATAAGCTGCCTAAGCAGCATTCTAACTCAAAACATGAATATTGTCAGAAACAAACTCTTCTAGAAGTTTTTGCATGTGGATTAAGAACAAGTGTGTCTAGTACAGAACAGGGAAGTTTCTTCTAATCTAATGGAAAATCAAAGCTTCTCAGCTACGAAACTTTCAAGTATGCACTAAGTACGTAAGGACAGAATAATAACTGACAATAGTATTAAGCATGGCATGAATAAATAATTCCACAAAAAAGAATAGAGAATGTATTTAATATTTGAAAAGTATTTTCCATTTCTAGTGTACTTTACAGAAATAACTAGTTCTTCCAGGACTACTGTAAAGAAGGCTTTGTGCATAGTTGCTCAAAACAGCGGAATTAGAACTGACTCCACAACACAACATTCCCATGAAACCTAGCAGTAAGACCTGACAAACCAACTACATACTATCTATTGTCTTGTAGCATTTTAATAAACTAAATATACAAACCAATAAGCAAAACTGTGTCTTTGAAAAATAACTTCCTTTATTTTAACAACCCAAGTTTTACCCCTGAACATTAGAGGTCACTGTGGGACTTTCTAAGCCCATTCTTACTGTGCTCTGTAATAACCATTCACCACCATATTGATTTTGAGTCTGGGATTAGTGACAGCTTCGACTGCCATATAAACTTCTCAGGTCTGAAGAACAAACAGAACAACTAAACCACAAGCATAAGGATTCAGGTATTCCAGAAATAGCTGGCATCTATGGCACACCAGTCAACTCACAAAGACCTCAACACAAAATTCCAACTGTGACTGTGAAACCATCTGAATCTTAAAATTATTGTTCAGCATGATGCAAATAGTATTCTCATGGATCTGGATAACACCCAATACTATACCATGTGTATAGTTATTTCCCATCAATTCCAGGAGCAAGAATCTGTAAATTTAAAAGACTCCCAGAAATCTCACAATCACAGTAGATAAAAATGTTACTTTTTTTTTTTAAATGGATGTGAATTCAGCTACATAGCTGTATATTGGAAAAAAAAAAAGTCTAATCCTAAAGACTTCTAGAGAAATTTTTTCACTTAACCTGAAAATCCCCAAGAGGTTTTGTCTTCCATGTATATTCTGCTGACAAATAATTTCTATTTTCTTCCTAAATGAACAACAAACAAATATGTGTTAAATATGTTTTTGGGGGAGGAAAAGAAAATAAAAATGAGCTGGTACAAGAAGGTCATCTAGAGAGATGTAAAGCAGCTTTCCTAGATCACCTCTCTCCTTTTTTGGTATCTGAATGCTCAGTTAATTCCAGTTCCACAGAACAGTAATGATATGATACCAAAAAAAAATAATTGCAATGAAACACTGGGTAATTAAAAGGTATTCTAAGACTAGAGTCTTCTTGATATTCAGACATGGTTTTTTCTATCTAAGCTTTTCATTGACTTAAAAATATTAATTTTCTTTTAAAAAGGTAAGAACACCACAGAGACATGTCTAGGAACTTGCTGAATCTCTTCAGCTTCAGGCATTGTGGCCTTTACACAGAGAAGCAGTAAACTAAGAACAGACTGAATGACAGTGCCAGATCTGAGAAAGCACTTTATGATAAATTATATCATTATAAACCAAACCAATAATTTGGCTCTCAAAAGTCCAGAACGTATAATAACAGCAAAGCCACTCCATCAGGATACTAGAGATCTGTCATTAACTATAGTCCTCATAGAACAAATACAGTATCTGATAGAAATTTAATAAAGCAGGAAAATGAGTTAATTAAGAGTTGCATCCAGTCCAGAACCAACAACAGCAGAAACCCTAGCTGCAGACACAATGCCAGGGAACTGGGGAGCACAACCACGATGTCGTTTTGGAGTTTCAATTCCCTCCTGCTCAAGTAAACGCTTCAAACGTACGGACGAGAACGGAGCTTCACACTAGTAGCTTTGCCACTTCTGTTTAACCCAATCCCTTCCCGCTGGGAACTACCAGATGGGCCACTTAAAGGAAATCAGGACAAGGGAGGAACCCTACACCGAACAACCGGCAGCGAGACCGCGGCCTAGCTCCTTAGGAGCGGCTGGGCGACCCCCTCCTGCCTGTC
>NW_010423646.1:0-1140 GCF_000710305.1 Buceros rhinoceros silvestris
TCTCCATCTCTGCCATCTGGTTCTAGAGGCTGAGCACATACATTCTCTAAGTTCATGGTCTTTAGCATATTACCAGCTTTCAAAGGAGATTATACATGACACTTCAATGAAGACAGTTACTGTAGAATGATAACTAGTCTGATATACAGCACCTGCATTTCCCTGTAGTGTTTATGTCTCCAGTGTTAGGCAGTCCATCTTCCACTCATTAGTTAGAACCTCTGATTACTTTTCCTCAGGGCTTCCTACAGAGAACGGCAGCTTCATCTAGCCAGGCCCTTTTGCAGAGACCTATCAGCAGAGGCTCTCAGTGGAATTAATACACCGTCTTTCTGTCAGTTGGGTTACTCCATTCAGCAGAGAGTGTCACCGTTTTGTAAGACCTGGTGGTTACTGCACTCAACCCTGTACTGAACAGGGGCTGGAATCACTTTTCACTATCAGCATCTCTATTTATTTAATTAATCTTTGGACTTATTTGGACTACTACCACTGTTACTGCTCTTCTAGCTGTATATATATATATCATACATGTTTCTTTAGGTCTTGTTTGTAGGGGCTTTCCCTGTGCTACATAAATTACAAAAACTTTTACAATCATCATCATTCTTCTGTTCACTCTTTGTAATACCTTTTTAAGAGTGAAATGAATCAGGGGATTAATTTTGTGCCAATTTTGTATAGAAAGCTGTCCTGGTTTGAGCTAAAGCTTCCTTGTTTTGGGAAATGGATAAATAGAATTATTCCATGCAAATACGATAACTCCGCATTTAATTGGTTAAGGGGGTCAGGTGAAACATTACGTCGGGAGCCTTTAAAAGCAGCAGCTCGGGGGAGTGTCTCTCTCTTGGGCTTCCGGACTCGCTGCACGAAGGTGGCACCACCACAAATCTGCCAGTAAGGGACCAGGCCGAGCCCAGGTCGAGAGCTGAAGGCCTAGACTCCCAGACCGCTGAGGATTACAGACTTTGAACTGCTACAGCCCGGAGTTTTCATCTGAAAGTCGGTTGGGATATCCGAGCTCTTCCAGCTGTTTTTCATACAGGGAGTTTTCTTGCAGTTTTTTTTTCCTTGCTGCGCCAGGGTTTCTTCCCCCCGCCGTCTCGCCACGAGAAGAACTCCATTTTCCCTGTCGGGGAG
>NW_010423647.1:0-13322 GCF_000710305.1 Buceros rhinoceros silvestris
CAGATAATTCAGTTGAGAGGTTATACAGAATTGAATGATTGGAAGACCGGGAATCACTAAGCTAGAGGCTTTAAGATGCTCATAGGCTCCTATCCGGAGAGAACAGTTCAATACCTATTGGATGTGCTACTAATTGGTTGGAAAATCCATCTTGCCTACTTTTCCAATTTTTTTTCTCAAGGTCATTTTCTGAAGTTTGGCAAGAGCAGGAGGGTAAGCAAGTGCCCCAGCTTTCTGAGACCTCAGCCTGACAGAGCGTACTGAAAATTGCTATGGTGACTTGTGATTTATACTACATTTTTTCATGTGGCGCTTGCCAAGGGTACAGGGGCTTGCTGGTAATCTGCGTACTGTCACGGAGGGGAATTCTGCAGTCTAGCCCAGCCCATGCAGCGCCTCCAAGTCGGTTGCCTGTCAGAGTATGTGCCAGTGCAAGCAGAAAGCCGGGCAGCACAGCGTGGGGAGTCGACCTGGAGACATATTTATATGTGAGTGTTATTTGGGGAAGGTGTCCTGCTTAGCGGGTTTGAAATACACAATTACAGATTCCTTGCTGTAGCTCACCCCTGACAGCCATGCCTACAGACCCCTGCGGCAGTTCTGTCCCCCCGTATGTAGGACAGACAGACCCCAATCTGTTCTGTCCCCCAGTCTCTCTCTTCCAGAGCCTGCAGCTGCCAGCCCTTCCCTACACTAGTGTTTGAAACAAATGCGTTGTAATGAGATGAGCTGTCTTAGCCGTTACGGTATTTACAGGATAAACAGTTTCCACTTCACAGCCGTCAGTACCTCCACCCTTTAAATCCATTAACTTCCTGACTGCTATACGCTGCCTTAGTAATGGGCTGACGCTGAGTTAAGGCAAGAAAAACATTGTTTAGGGAGAGTGAATGTAAACTGTGACCACATCATTTGGCCTGGGACTAAAAATGTCTGCAAAAGTGACACGTTTCAAACCATGCATTGGGTTGTGAAACAGTGATGGTGCACGATGTTCTTGTGGCCTTGGTTTTAGCAGGAAACCTGGAAATTAGTAGTGCTGGCTTTCCTGAGAGTCTGTAATCCTAAAACTAGAGAAACGTGGCTGTTAAGGACTGTTCTGTAGCCTCATCTAAAACCTAGCTCTGCCCTAGACCATCGTGCTTGCTGAGGTTGATGACGTTGTCTCCCTGCATCAGTGGAAGTCTTCCAGAAAAAATAAAAACTTTATTTAAGCAGCGTTCAATTCTTGTCTTGGACCTGTCACAACAGCGTCAAACGGTTGCTATTTTTAATCTTTAGTGACTGATTGTTTGAGAGGAATTGAAGCAGGCTTCACTTACTGATGGCTGCAAACGAATGCCTTCCAGCCGCCTTCTTGCATTCCTGTTGTGACCGAGAGAGGAGAGGTGTAGAATGGGCATAGAAGATCTATGACATTCATCCTGCAAGGCCATTATTTGAACTGTTCAGAAATGTTTAATTGTTTTTGCTGTTGTGTTAAAGCATTGGCTGTTGGACTTTGTTAAAGGTGACGCAAAGTAGAGAGGTTTTATTTGAAACCCACCCATGTGATCTGTAGAGACTTATATATGACAGAACATTAAGCTCTTTCTCATTTTTACATATTACAGATTGGTCTTATTATCTTGTGATGCTGGGAGTGTATGTATTTCACAGCCTGGCAGGGAGGAGAGAGGACGAAAAAAAATAAAAGGAAGGGTGTGTCATTTTATCTTCTGCTGGTGTATTTCGTGCGTGTTGGTTAAAGCCGTTGCAGCCAAACAGAACTGGATGATGAGCAATGTAGACGACTGCAAGAACATTTTAGCTGCATGCTGGTGATAGGATGCTGTTTCAAACTCCCCCTGGCCTCTCCACAGCAAAAGGTGCTGCATCATGCTGTATCCGTGGGCAGCGGTTTTGCAGGTGGAAGGATGTGGCTGCGAGCAGCTAACACAAGAGCAGTTATGCTGGCTTCGTACTGCCTGAGCAATCAGCACTGAACCCATCCTCTCTGAAAGCGCAAACCTCGTGTAATTTTGCCGCTGATGTCTTTCTCATGAACCTTTCCTCTCCTGCTGAGATTGTTTCAGTCAAGGACATAGGACAGGCGGTGAAAAATACAAGTTCTGATACTGTATCCTGCAGTACACCAGTCTGAGTGTCTTTTGGTTTTTTTCTGTTTGCTTCCTTCCCATCATTATAGTACCCATAGGTGATTGCCAGTCTCCATCAGAAATATGCCTTCCAATTCCGTTTGAGGGAGGACTGTGTAGCGAAAATGTATATCAAGAACTTCAGACACAGCCTTTCACTTTCAGGAGGTGAAAAATGAAAGGGCAGGTTGCTCTGCAATCTGCCACCCCCGTCACTTGTGTGCGCTTTTGGAGTGAACGAGGGTGAGGGTTTTTCTACGGGGCTGTTTGTGCATAAAGCAGCCAAGTGATGTTGAGCATCTGTTTCATTATTAAACCATTATCATTAGCTAATTTCTCGAGGCCCAGGCAGTGGAAGAAGGGAAGCATTGTGGGTTTTGCTGTGTGTATACTGGCAGGTTACTTCATTTTCTTTTTTGATATAATTAGTCTGATGATCATTAGTTGAAAAACAATGAAGTCATTAAAGGGCCGTAGGTGCCCTGAGGAGCCACTTGCTGCATGTTGATAAAGAAAAATGGCAGTGTAATATAAAATATAATCTGATCACCACATCTAGCTAAAGACAAGAGTAAGCTGCCAAAGAACGGTTCAGTAAAAATGTTATAATTGTGTTCATACAGCATTTCTGACTTGAAAGCTGTGAGCAAATACCAGCTAATCCTCCCAACAGTCCCTGAGGGTGGGAAGGTAAATCTGTTGCTATTTATTAAGAACTTGTTTCACTTAACTTTAACCACTGTTAACATAACTATGAATTGCCAAAAAAAATTAACAGCGCTTGCCTTACATCAATTTTTAACATCTTGGATGTCCCAGAACTGAGCAGCATTTCTGGTATGTCAGACAGAAGGGCATCATTTGACTGGGATTAATGTTTCAAAGCATCAGAAAAATGCCTGTTATTTTTTATTTCCATTAATCTTAGTGTCTTATTAAATACTAAATATTCTTGCTTGGTAAATATTTAACAAGCTCTCTGGGGATTTGTGGAATGTATAATTTTCAGTAAACTCACACAACACTGTATTGTTTGTTATTATTACTATTATTGTAATTTCCGGAAATGTTTTTCTGTGCAGCATAAAATTGCAGGCAGTAGTAATGGATCTCTTTACAGCACAGAACCACTGCGATTTTGCTCCTTTAACTGGTAACATTCTCTCCCAGACTTAAGCTAGGGGTCAGGGATAATATTGTACATAAAATCATTAAACAAAGCCTAGGCACCTTCAAGGCACGAGTTGGACAAAATGTTTTTTCAGTTGCTTCTGGATTTGGGGTTCTAGATGACAGTGCTCGATATTTATAATCTGGCTGACAGGCCCTACAAATTTCCCCTGATGTCAGGTTGTGCTCTGGAGGCTCAAGCCTTCTAGTTGAGGAGTGGCATTTCCTATGAAAAGGTGCTTTTGGAAATGCAGTAGGATTTTTCCTTATCTTAGAGACTGAAAAATTCTTGTTTCCTTTTGTAATGTGTGTCTCAATGGTGGATCAAAGATGGGGGGTCATTCCATAATCTTTGCTTTGGGTTTTGGTGTTTTGTTTTGGTGTTTTGTCAGTGGTTGAAACTTTGTTCCAAATTCAGACTTAATGTATAAGCCAAAAAATGGAATATTCTGTTTGGAGGAGAAAATGGTACATTTTTTATTAGTTGCGTGAGAATTTGATTTAGCTTAAGTCTATTCGGGCTTAGGAGGATTTATGCCCTGGGCAATCTCTTTTTAAAAAAAAAAAACAAACAACTTCTGGGTTTTTTATTATTTATGTACGTTATCATGCATATTTATCACCTTTTGGAACTATCCTCTCCATGCAGAAACATGCTGCAAAGCTGTAGAGTGTGTACTGTATTCTGTAGCTCTCTGAGCGAATGTTTTCTAAGTCGTTTTGTTATGTAAAACTCCTGGATATGATTCAATGCTTAAATAGTTGTCAGGTGCTTGCAATAGATGGCTGAGTGTTTTGTGCCCCTGTTTTGCTCATGTATGCTGAATGAAAAGCTGCTCTTTGACACTTGCTTGGCAGACTCTCAGTGCCTGTACGCAGCTTGCATTAATGCTAACGGGAGCTGCAGACACATTGAAGAGCCGAGGAAGCCAGGTTCCTCCTTAATCTACGCTATCAGATAGTGAGTACCTGGTCATAGTACCCTTTTGCTGCACAGAAATTCAGTCTACCGTGCCCTGATTGCTTAAACTGCATCTAGAGGCTAATTGGATTCCTCCCGCATTCTGACAGGTAAAAGATGTGTAGTGTATGAAAGACAGAGTTTGAATGAGCAGTAACAATCACGTTGGTAAATGGTGCATGCAGAAGATCGCTAGATCTTTCTTCCAGTGGCTCTGGAAATCACTGGGTCCAGAGTGGCACTGGGAAACACCAGTCTGCTGGGGCTGAAGGTTTTTGGCAGCCTTCCTGGTTGGTTGTTCCTCTTCAAATGTAGCTGCCCACCCTTCTGCTTTTGTCTGTAGGTGATGCGCAGAGTACATGGTACCTGAAGCAAATGATCTGCCCAGGGACGCTTAATGAGAGAAGATCAAAAGTGAAGGGTGAGCCAGCAAGATTCTTCAGCAGCGCTGGGCTCTCCTGAATTCCTCTCTCTTTTTATCTTGATCTTCTTTTAAAATAATCTCTTACTGTATGTCTGATAGTTAAGAATAGCCTTTTCTTCTTCAGTGTCTTGCAATAAAATGCCAAAGGAGTTGGGACTGAGTAGATGTTCTGCCAGAAGTTGCTTGGAAGCAGTCAGTGCTTCTTGCCTGAGCAGTTCTCTTCCAATTTTGTTTCCCTTGCCAGCTTCCCTCTGAAGTGGATCCTCTCCATTTTGATACAATACAGTGTTTTGAAATTTGGTCATTTCTGTACTTCATCTGGATTTTCTTTTTATGACAATTGCGGACTTAAAAGCAAATTAAAGTGATGGGGCTTTTTGGTGGCTTTTATTTTTTATCACTCTGTCTTTGGAGGCATTGACTGAAGGTCCCAGCTGAGACTCTAGACAGACTTTGTGTACTACCTACTCTTACTCTTTTCTCGCCCTGATGTGTTCTTATTGATCTCGAATGCCTAAGCAGCCCTAGAATTGCGTTTTCCTTAGAAGTGATTACAGCAATTTTGAGACAGCCTGAGTGTAGTCCTCCCAGCGGAGCCGCCATCTGCTTTGTATGGTTTGACAGCACCTGTGGGTCTTTGCAGGTGGTCATGCACCTTCTACAGATTAACCTCTGCTCTCTTCCTATGACATTATTTTGTAGGCATGCTCACAAGCTGCTTTGATAAGGGTGGGTGCGTATTAAGTGGGAACATGCTTTGGCTCACCTTCGCTTACTGTATGAGCCAACTGGGCAGCTGCCTTCCTCTTGTAACTGGGATCTGGGTGAGTAAAGCTAATGGTTAACTATAGGTGGCAGCAGCTTTCTAATGCTGCTCTTACGGGCACATGTTCAGTTTCTCCAAAGGGGAGGTGATGCTTCATTCAGACCTCAGCTCCTATTATTTGTTTAGCTGAAGGTTTTTTAGCTTAAGCTTTCGTAGGAAAAAACCTAGCAAGCTCAATAAGTCATTACTGCTATGAGAATTTTTCATCTGCAGAGCAGGATGTGCTCTAATTGTTGCACTACCTGGTACTTATTAATTTGTAACGTGCCTGTTTCCAGAACTACAATGTTTAAGAAGATTTCTGTCTTGGCCTGATTTCTGGCCCTCTTCTCTGCTGTACTCTCACAGGTTTTCCCAAACTCATTGTTCCAGTGTTGTTTTCTCTGTAACCGTTCCTTGCCTTGCTGTGGCAGAGCAGCAGCCCCCAAGCTGCAACCGGCAGGCCCCTGGGGACACGTGCAACTTCAGGGGAGCAGGGCGGGTGTGTGTCTGTTAGCAGCAACTGAGAAAAATCAATTGTCTGTGACTTAGGCTTGCTTATAAGATTCTGCACCCTCCCTGGAAAATGCCTTCAGGAGTCTGTAAATTGCAAAAGGCTTCCACGTTCAGTACTGTCACCTGAGATAAGACTTCAGCTTCTTCCTCTCCCTGAATTAAGACCAGGGCTTGAACTTAATTTTTCCTATTCTAGGTGAGAGTCCTGGCCAATGACCTGGCAGCACTTAGATGGGGGCTTTCTTGGAGCAAAGTCTGAAAAGCAAAGTCCTGATTTCATTCAGAGAGGGAACAGAAGAATATGAACTCCTGGAGTGACATGGGATGAAAAAATCCTGGCCACTCACCTGCAGACATGCCACGTGTTGCCATCTGGATGTCTGTTGACTTCTGTAGGCTTCCCTTCAGGATCCTGGCAGATGAGCGTATGTTCGTTCTGCACAAGACATAGGCGAATTTTCCCATAAGGACCTTGGTGTTAAATGCCGCTGCACAGCTTTTAGCGTGCAGGGTAACAGGTTAAAGCTAGTGTAGCTGTCACCTCTGCATAGTGCCAGTTACGTACCGAGAAATTAAATCAAACCATTCTTGTGCAGCTGAGAGGGTAATGCTTTCCATATCAAGGGGCTGGGTCTTTCCTCGAGTCCCCAGTGACATTTTACTACCTCTTTACGTCTTACAATGCGCTTTCACCCCTAGTGTTACGTATTCTAACTTCATCCTGCAGTCACTTAGAAAAGTACTTGGTTTTCCAGCAGTTCAGTGTGTCCACACGGAAGCCCTCTAGCAGCAGTCTGAGGCAAACCATCAGGTGGTGGATGCGTCTCTCTTGCCCTTAGGCATGTACACGCTCTGCAGTTTCCCACCAACCAGGAAAAAGTGGCAGCACGTCTGACCTGTGATACTTCCAGTTGCTGCAGTTGCCTAATGAAATGCTTCAAAGCTAAAGGATCAAAGTGGTGGTAGCGCATGAGACTTGAGCTCATAAGCTAGTGCTTTTTGTCCCCTGGTAGACATCACAGAAGCCCAACACTCACACTTTTTTTGCATTTGTCGTTTCTTTTTTTTTTCTGTTTGCTATATACTTCTGAGTGGAGACTGTAGTGGAACAGCAGATTAATGTAGCCATTAAATTTTGCTAGAAATGATGAAATGAAAGTGCATATTATATTCATACCTGATGCATTATTCTCCCGCCTTTACCTTCCGGCCCATCACATTCCAGTCTATTTCAGAGATTTAGAAGCATTTATGTCAGATCTCCCATCCCTAGAATACAATCTGCATCCAATTATCAACCCTTAGGGATACATTAGATTTAACTATTATATCTTCTTCTGTCAATAAAATTATAATCAAACAATGCACAAATGTCCTACTTTAGTTTCTGAAAGCATCCTGGAAATGGATGAGATTAAATGAAAGGGCTGTTAATGCTGCATCTTACACGTGCTTATATGCAGAAGATTGCCAAAATTTCAAGCTGAGATATCTATCTCCTCTTTCTGGCTGCCACTGACAAACACTCGGCCCTGAACAAGTAAGCGCCTGTGTAAGACCTGACAAAATTAGTTGCAAAGATGAATTAAGCTTTACCTCTGTCTGTTCCCATGCTGTGTTCAGGAGAATCACGAAGGCCAGCGTGACTGTCAGAACTGTCACGTACGGGTTTCAGAGGCCTATCCACACAGAAATACTGTTAAGTGAAACTGAGTTAATGAAAGAGCTGATTTTCAGATACGTTAGAGCTCACTAAACCCCTTCAACAATACGCTGAGTTCTCATGAGCTTCCTCAGACCCCTTTTACTTCTGAGTGAAAACATCTGTACAGGGGTTCTTCAGTTAATGCACCTTCAGCTTACACCTGTGCTTGATTTGGCTTAACTTGCCTAATTGCAGATGGACCCTGAGTGAATCAAGCCATATGAACTCGGCAGAGGCTGGAGAGCAGTAGTGACTTTCTATCAGATAAAAGTTCTGTTCTGCAGAATGGTTAGTTACCTTGCTCATGAAACAATCATTGCGGATGGTAAAGAAAGAATTTAATCTCCTTAAGAAAACTGTGCAGAACTTGAAATTAAAGGAGTACGGAGAATTTATTCTGTGTGCAGATTATTCTATAATAGCCTTCTCCAGTGTGTTTTTGCATCTTCATTTAAAGTTTCTAGCATTGACTGCTAGATAGGAGAGATAGAAGAGAAGGCTGGATGATCACTCACTGATTCAGGAACAACCTCCAGGACTCCCGTTCTTGGCAGCTCCGGCCGCCCCGTGCCCGGGTCTGTGATGTCCGGAGGTAGAGCAGCGACTCTGTCACGGGCACCCCCTTGCCGTGGGGAAGGAGCTTGTGTGCCCTTGTGAGGTTGAGAGCTGTGCTGGTGGTGGCATGTGCCTCCGGTGGGGTCTCCCAGCCAGACAGGTCTCAGCTGAAGGGTCAGACACAGTGTGTCCATGGGCAGGATGGGCTCACTAGCCTTCGGGCACCATCCTAGGAGAAGGACAACTCTGACCCCAAACCCGGGCAGATGGAGCTCGTTTAGCCCTGTAAGGCTCCATCTCAGAGAAGGACACTCTGACCAAACCTACGACCCGAGGACTTCGCTGTCACCGTCCAAGCTCGCTGGGCCCTGGCAGATGAACCTCAGGTGTAAAGAGTGGAGCCAGTTCCGCGCACGCTGCGCCTCACCTAAACAATCCACCGCGCAGCCCCGAAGGGTGCACTCATCACTTGCAGTGAGCGTGGGAAGAGCCCTTCCCAGATCTTCGTTCACGAAGCCAAGCCATGATTGAGGAACACAGGCATTTCCCTACTCTGACCTAAGCCTCTGCGGCAGGGCTATCAGCATTTCCTTCAGCCAATACTTAAACCAGAATTTCATATTTCTAACCCAAACATTTCATCAGCCAAAAATACTCATTAAAAATACTGGTATCTGGCATTTTGTATTTCAATTCTCAATTTTTAAGCTGGAGCTCTTACCTGAGTCCTAAAGAAATGGGAAGAGGAGAACGCCTTGAGCTGCAGAAATACCTAAGGTCACAGTGACATGATTAGGGATTTGGTGATCGCTACCAGTAAAAGGAAAACACATGGACTGGGTTTTAAAAGAACAACAACAACAAAAAAGCAAAGTTCTGTTTCCCTGGAAAGTAATTAAGGTTTGGGCACTCCCCTACCCTCCAAGAGGAAAGCTTGCTTGACCATCTATCAACAGCTCATGCACTGCCGCAACTGACGGGCTGTGGTAACAATTGCTCTGCTCTGTAATATCCAGGAGAAATGTGTACCTGGGTTCCGAAACATACTGGGATATCGACAGGGTTTGTGCAGCAGGCTTATACCTAGGCTGAATGGAAAGGATAGCATCTGGGGAAGAATCAGAGCATAAATCTGGTGGTTAATGTCATAGGAGCATAGAGTTCCAATCGGTAGTCAGATTTTCAATTCAGTTCTCCGATGGGGTTATTATATTCACCAGAAATCTTGCTGAGAAATACCACAGTCAGCATCTGTGAAACTCAGGCATCTGTTTGATACAATGAGCAGACTTGCAAAGATTGAGCAAATTTCCTACCTGTTTGTTAGACCTTAAAGGCTTTGTTAGCTGTATAAACCAGGTACAGGTTAGGACTGGACAAAGGAAGTTTGAAAATGAGAAGATTTCCGTATTTTTTTCCAGATTGCTCTGTTGCTATATCCTGGTGTCACACTGAGGTGGAGGACCTATCACTATCAAAAACTGTGTGTATCCTTCCAGTTGTCACCATTGCAGTCTTTCAGGGGACTGCTGTTTCTAAAATTCCCAGGATTTTTGTAAGATGAAGATTAGTTATGTGCTTACTGAAAACTTTCTTGCAGAAATTGCCTTCCCTGGTCTATGCATGCATGCATTTGCGTGCACGTCTGCACACTGGTATATTAATGTAAAATAACTGCCTGGTGTGGAGGGGTGCTCTTCTTCACCTTTTTGTTTCTGTAACTAATTTACAGTGCCCTGTGGGCTGTTTGTGCTTGGGTAGATGATTGCAATATAATTTCAGGAAGAAAACAAATGGAACTTGGAAGCAGCAAAGCAGATCTAGTTGCAGGAACAAAGGGAATGCACTGAAAAAATGTTCTCCTGCTTTCTGCCTCTGGAGGGCTATATAATTCATAACTGTTCCCTGAAAAGCGTCTGAGGCAGTGCCAGGTGGTGGGGAGTTAAATTTACCCTTGTGGCATGTCGTTTTCGGCAGAGGCCAGACTGGTGGATCAATACCTTGGTGCAGTGAGTCACTGCGTGAGGCGGGGAAGGTGAATTTGTAAGCTTCTTATTTCCCCATTCTTTTAGTCACAGAGCCACGTCTGGCTGTGATGAAGATGGAGCAGATGCAAATGTCTGATGCTTGAAGCACTTTGATTTCTGAGTTGATGGGGTAAAGCCAATGAAAACCTGTGAGAGATTACAAGACCTGATAGTGTGTTGCCTGTTTCCAAATCTCCTCAAGCCCTGCTCCCCTTTTTCTTCCCTCCGTCTGCACAGTTCTCGTTATACTTAGTAGCTGCATGGTCTGTTCTTTGCTGGACCAACACAGGTAATTTCTAGCATCACTAGTTAAGACTATTATTACTACTACTAATAATAAAGGCTATTTTAGTCTTGCTTAAATGGCTTAGCCTTGCTCCTGCCTGGTTTTTGATTGTTTTTGCTGCTGGGGGTTCACTCGTCCAGTGAGAGTTCTTGCAGATAGAGTTATTGCCAAGTTGGTCCATCACTGAGGCATACCTAATACAGACCAGACCAGGGGCTGGTGTAATTGAGTTTTTAGAGCTACTGCACCAGGAGAACAAGTCTCACTCCAAGAATGAGGATTTTCCTTGTAGCTATGTAGCTATATTTGCATGGCTGCCAAGTCAGCCACCTCTGTTCACGTGCCCTCAGATCTTGTGGATGCAGCCATTTTCTGCATGCAACCCTTTGAATTCATGCCTGTTGACAGCTGAGTCTTCGTGTTTCCAAATCTGTCAGCACCCCCTGCATCTACCTCTTTAAAAAATAATTTTTAAAAAGACCCCAAAAACCCAGTTACATTCCTCCCTCTTAAATTTCTGTAAACTCAGAGTTGCCCATTCATTGTCCATGTAGAGTGCACTGGTAAATCAAGTAGCGTGTTGTTCTTTCCTAGCTGCACCCACTCGCAGGAGGTTGGAAGATTGGCTTCTGTAGCCATCACCTAACAGGAAAATAAACACATTCAAATAACTGCAACGGGTCTCTTATAAAGCCAAGTGTAACGTGCCCATCAAAACCACTCCCCTTCCTTCCCCTCACAAAAAAATGCATTATTTTTGCCCTTTGAGCAATGACAGTGGTCACTGGCCTTAAAACTAGCTGTCCCTCAGCTGAGACGGGAAGCAGGCACAAGATAAGCCAGGCCGTTAGTTCAGCAGTGGTAGCTGTGGGTGGGCACATGAGGTGCTTCATTTCTGTGATTACTGAAGGCTGAATTTATAGTGGCTCCGCGTCTTAACAGCTGAGCTTCTGGCTATTGGTCTAAATCTTCTCCTGTCCCCCAGCTTATATTCGGATTTCTAACTTACCTTTCTAGCTCAGTTCCCGTCCTAGTTCTGCAACCAGTTCCATACATTGATCCTAACCATTGCGCATGACCGTTCATGCCCTGGTCTGTTTCTCTTAAAAAATAATCTGAGCCAAGACTGAGCTTTCCACGTTTCCTATTGCTTTTTTTCTCAATCCGTTGTCACCCTCTCTCAGCCGAGGGTGAATACCTATGTGCAGATTTCTGCATCATTGTTCCTAGCATAGCCAGAGACATTCCTGCCTAACAGTGGGAGGTATTATTTATCTCGGTGTGCTGACCACGTTGTCCAAATTGTGTGTCCCCATCCATCTTGTCCTCAGCTTCTTGCACATGGTCAATTCTTTATGCTTCACCTTTCTTCCTTTTTATTCGTATATGAAGGCACATTTTAATACTTACTTAGTTCAGGTCAAATAAAAAAAATCAGTCTTTTACTGAAATAAAATCTAGAGAAGGATTTTCACCCCTTCGTTTATTGGGAAAAACATAAGGTAAGACCTCACTAGACGAGTACACGTTGGTTTTAGGTATTTTGATTGGAAAATCTCTGTATGAGCTTGAACAGAAATAACCAGTTTTAATTCTTGCAACTTCTACTTCAGTGCAAGTTTTTTTTATGGTCCCAAGACACTGTGTGAGACTCATGAAAGACTCTCACGGTGAGTTTGTGGGTCTTTGAGCTCTGCTGACAACACCATGATTCATCTGAGCTGTAACAGAAAAGTAAATGTGATCATAAGAATTGTGTCAGCCCCCGGAGAACAGAGTTCTGTTGCAGCAGAACTGCGCTGAAGCTGTTTTCTTTGGCTTACTGGCACTTGAGGAGGGACTGTAAACAAGCTACCACAAGGAAGCCAACGCACAAGAAGGCAGACAGTAGCTGATACTGTCTGGATCCTGCAGATGGAAGTTGGTAGCTTTACTGCTGTGCTTCTGACTTTGCATTCATTGCGCTTTGTACATCAGCACGAAGATTCTTGCAGAGGAGGAGTGACTTGAGTTTGAAAAGGTACCAATATGAAATAATGGGAGCAGAATCAGGTGCAGAAAAGGGGGAGGGAGGATCAGTGTTCCCTTTCTTCATTCCAGCATGGTTTGTGTTTGGAGGTCTGTCAGGGGAGTTGTGAATGAGCTTTCCACAGACTGACTCTGACTGGCCTAGGTGAGGTCACTGGGCTTTTGAAATATTTGAGGTAGTGGTTTTAAACAAGTGACTAACTCAACACAAACAGGAATAAAGCAATTTTGTATAGTCTTGGTCATACAGTGACCACTTTGTTCTGCCTTTGCTGCTCATAGTGAAATGACTCAGCTTGTTAAATTGGAGATTTTGCGTTCCTTTGTGGTCATCTACATCCATCTGAAGTTTGCCTGAGTCTGCACTGCAGATGCTTTGTGCTTCTGCTCTTCCAGAACGGAATTTATGTTTTCAGTTCTTGGAGTGAAAGTATTGAAGCTATGGTGAAAACAAATAGCTGAAATCAGAAAGTTCTTTTGATTTAACCCTGACTCTGCCATCATGTGAGCCAATATGTGACTGAGGGGAAACTCCCGACATCCCAGTTGATGTGGAATGAGCTGGCAGCTGGGAAGCTTGCTGAAACTGGATGCTTTGTGATAGCAGTGCCATGGCTCTGTTGTGTGCTGAAAGGAGTTTTAATTGGGGGATATTTTTTCCGTTGTGAAAGAAGGTGATGTGATGGCTTAGCAACTTCTCCTGTTTC
>NW_010423648.1:0-364 GCF_000710305.1 Buceros rhinoceros silvestris
CACTGCCCCTTCACTAAAAAAGGGGATTTTAACCCAAAATGAGGGAGGGAGGCTGAAAGACCCTAATTTTTAGGGGGGCTTGGGGTGTTTTGGGACGCCAAATCACCTGCTCCAGGGAGAGAAGGTCCCATTCCCCCCCAGCTCCACATAGACACAAGCAGCTTTTGCCCAAAAAGGTGTTTTCCAACCCCAGAATAAACACGCAGAGAGGTTAAACCAGGAGTTTGGTGTTTATTTTATAGGTTTTTTTGTGGTTTTTTTTCCTTGTCACCCGTTTCCATCGACAAGCTCCCGCACGCCCGTTTTCACAGAGAAGCCCCCCGGGGTCCATGACCGATGGGTCCGCGACGAAGGATGAACCGCT
>NW_010423648.1:478-1058 GCF_000710305.1 Buceros rhinoceros silvestris
CTCCGGAGGGATGGCATGGCCACGGACGGACAGACGGACGCGGGCCGGCAGCCCAGAGCGGTGTCTGGCCGGAGAGCAGACCGGGAAGGAGTCGGTGGGGTTGGTTTTGGCACTAAAAAAGGAAAATGGAGATAATGCAGTGGAACTCGGAGGAGGGCAGACGCTTCTGGCTCTCGCCGCGGGTGTTTCTCGGTGCCCCTGGCAAAGGGGATTAGATTTCCGAAGCCTCTGATGGTCCGAAATCCACCGCCAGTAAGTGCCTGTACCACTCGGTCTGCTTGCAAATTCCCAGGACAGACTTGCAGCCGCAGGGGGAATCGATTTACACCTCGACTCCGGAGCGAGCTTGGGAGCTGGTTCATCCTTCGTCCTCTTCCTCACCAGAGATCAAATAGCATCATCGGTACAGTCTTTTTCTTTAAAAGAAGCTAATATACAGAATATAAAGCACAATATTTACACCAGTCTGGTAAACAGGTCCATCTCCACACTGATCAGTAGTCTGTTTGAATGTGTAGAAAAGAAACTCTTCCGTGACCTAAGAGGAACCGACACGAAGTGACACAATACGGGGAAAGAG
>NW_010423648.1:1147-2200 GCF_000710305.1 Buceros rhinoceros silvestris
GAAAGAGTCATCAACCCCCTCCACCGAGACACGTTAAATAATAAATAATCATTTTTGGCAGAACTCAGCTACGGACAACTCGAGCCGCAGGTAAGGGTTTCAAGGACCGAACCGCGTGTCTTTTGGTGAAACCACGTTATGCGAGAAGTGTGTGCAGTGACCAAGCTCTTCATCATCACCCTCGACCCGCTCGAAGAAGAAAAAAAAAAAGGAATTTTAGGATTTCAGATGAACTCTGCGCAGGGGCCGCCAGTCTGGCAGCCCGCCAGCGTGCTTCCCTGTTGGAGTGCCTCACGCTAGGAGGGAACTGTGAGTTCTAGAAGCGTTAAATACCAACTTCTTCAACACGATTTGTTGCTTCTTCAAAAGAGAAGCTGCGAAAGGCTCCCGCCAGCGCGGAAGGGTCTTACGACACTGAACTACACACAAAACCAGACAAAACGGAAAAT
Organism: Buceros rhinoceros silvestris; assembly: GCF_000710305.1. Taxonomy (NCBI): domain Eukaryota; kingdom Metazoa; phylum Chordata; class Aves; order Bucerotiformes; family Bucerotidae; genus Buceros; species Buceros rhinoceros. Next base: position 1,597 of record NW_010423648.1, read on the forward strand.
AATCAAGTGTTTCTTCACTGCTCTGCCAAAGGCTCGGGTTCAAGCCGTCAGCGCTCCCCTCTCCTCCAGTGCTCCCCTCTCCTCCAGTGGGTGGGCCAGGGCTCGAAGGAAGGATTTGGCAGGTCCTGCTTCTAGGTCACCTCTAAAACCAGCTCTATCAACACCAGGACGTGACAAGTTGCCTCGATTGGCGATTTCCCGCATAAAACTCAAACCGACAGAAGTTACATTCTACTAAAAGCTTAAAATCAAGCACTTGGGCAACTTCACGCAAAGGTTTTTAAAACCTGCGTGTTCCCCTGCAACCAAGTCCTGGACCAGTGCAAAAGAATAAAACCCCAGAAGTCCTTAAGCAAAGCACGGGGAATCCTCCCCAGGGCACGGTTACACATCGCTGAACTCCGCTTTAAGCGTCCAGCTCTAACACGAAGCGCTCCCGTACGCGAAACACTCTGAGACTTCCCGAGCACTGCGATCCCCTTCCTCGCCCGCTCCAACACAAACCTTCCGCCGCCTTTTTCCAGAGCCAAGGGAAACAGAAGGCAAGAGCTGCTCCAGGGAGACGGCAGCGCTGCGGCAAGGCTGTGGGCACCCAGCCCCCGCC
>NW_010423648.1:2309-2787 GCF_000710305.1 Buceros rhinoceros silvestris
GGGTGGGGGGCCCCCGCCCCCCGCGGGGGCTTTGCCTCGGCCAGCCTCGCAGCCACGACCCCGCCTGGGGCTTTGCTGGCAGGAGCCGGAATCAAACAAACTAAAAAAATCTCAGAGGAGAAGCAGCTTTAGAGTGACATCCAGGCACAATTCTGATCTATTTATCGATTTAATTACAATTTATATCGGTGTGGACAAACACAATTTACCTTCCAGCCAGGCAGAACACAAACCCCGCTCTGGGGCAGACTAAACCGCTGTGCCGCATCGCCCCGGGATTTTGGGGAGCCAAGGGGGGTCCTGGCCATCGGGGCATTAACAACCCCGGGGGGAACCAGCAGCGGCTCCGCGGTCGCGAGCAGCCGTGTACCTGGTTCTCTCCCCCTCTCTTGCTCCGAGGAAGCGATGGGCCAGTGCTCCGCAGCCGCACCGGCTGCATCGGCTCCGGGTTGTCGCTTGGGAGAGGTGGGGAAATGGG
>NW_010423648.1:2845-4244 GCF_000710305.1 Buceros rhinoceros silvestris
GCTCCGTGTTGTCGCTTGGAAGCGTTGGAGAATTGGGTCCCATCAGAGCAGGAGGTACTTCGCGAGGGAATAACTGCATTGGCTAACGGAATTCTGTTTGCACTTTAAAAACCTCTGATAAAAATAGAAGATATACCGTGGCTTTTATAAATAGATTACACATTTAGCTTAGATGAGTTTCATTACATTCCCCCCCAACATATTTTTTTTAAAGAATTTTGTTTTTTCGTTGTGTGAACTAATATCACAATTACTAAGTCTCTGAAGGAAAAAAAAAATGTTGTACCACGTAATTCTTTGGACATTTTGAACAACATGCACCCACAAACACAACTGCCATTTGTTCACTGAAAACATTTTTTGTACAAACCCATTTGAGAATTCGATCTATTATGACACTGCCAACAAGCAAAAAAATTTGCTTCCTTGAAACCTCCTTTTAAAAAATGAGAAACAATGAGGAGGCTTTTCCAATTGTAAGTCTAAAAAAGTGTCAATATGACACCGCATTAAGAATAGAAAACAAAAATAAAGTATTTACAGCTTTACAAAGGAAAAAGAAAGAGGTCATCAAAATCATTTCCAGCATTTTCACCGGTTTTTTCTGGCAAGCTTTTGATCTGGATCCTACAGAGTGGTTTTACGGAACGGGACCGCCATCAGCTCCACCAGCAGCATCGCTCAGAGCTAAACCCAAGACCTCCCGCGAAACTACCGAGGCTCAGCCCTCATAACCCCCGAGAGGTCGAGCCCCCGAGTCCTACACAACCTAAAGGAAAATAAACCCCCATCCCACGTACCAAAACCCCTTCTCCTCTTTAAAAACGGATTATATATGGTTATAAGAACCAGACACCGACAGCCACGGGGATTTCCCGTCATACACATCACCATCGACACGTTATTTCTCTACCCGCTACTATAGACCCACACCCCTTACACGTACCCACAAACACGACCCTGGAGCAGATGCTCCTCGCAGTTACGGCTCGGAGATGCTGCAGGTCACAGCCAGCTCCTTTCGACGGCTGAATTTCTGCTTCCTCGCTCGGCTCTCGCTGTCACACGGAGGAAATTCCTCCCTACCCTCCACACACCAGCTACCAGTTCCGAGACCGCTCAGCCCTTTTCCTTCTAGGACACTGAGTTTTAACGAAAAAACACCACGCACCAAGCAGCAGCTAAGCCGGGCGGCCGTTAAAATTGCTCCGTTTCTCCAGTACCGACGAGCATTTCGTGATGGAGGAGAGCTGACCGACAGCCTCTGAGGGGGCTGAGCACTGTGCAAGGGGATTGCTTCACACCGCCTCGACCTCGCTAAAGCATCACAGACATTCAGCTTTGGCAGATGGTTTCTCAGCCTCCTGAGAAACGACGTATTAGCAGCTGAAGTTGATAC
>NW_010423649.1:0-11093 GCF_000710305.1 Buceros rhinoceros silvestris
TGCAGCCGCTGGAGCCTCTGCTCCTGCCGTGATTCTCTCCTGCGGACGGAGCCTTGCTGGAGCGGCCAGGGAGACCGAGCCCGTGGAGAGCATCCGACCCTTAGCTGTTTTGTGGGGTCTGGGAGGATCTGTCCACCTCTCCATCACCTCCAGTCTCTCCAGGCTGAAGTGTGCTTTTCCCTTCACCCACCACCTCTAAGAGCTCAAGACAGGCTGTGGAGGACCCCGTGTGTTTTAGCACTGGGTTATCTGGACGTGCAGGGGCGGATTGGTTTGGGTGTGGAGAGGGAAGGACAATGCAAACACTGCCCCAGAGAAGACATGCACCTTTGGGTGCAAAGCATATTCCTTGCCACCTTTCTCTCCTGTTCCTTGCACCAGTCACCCTGAATTTGGCTTTGTATCTACTAAAATGTTGAAAACCCTCAGGTAAAACCTAATGTGACATACAAAAGTGATATGCAGTGGAACAGATTTCAAAATGTTCATCCCTGTCTCTGGGCCCTGCTGAATTCCACACTCAGGTTTCCCCTATACAACACTGCTGGAGCAGCTTTGTTCTTGCTTGAGAACACCACATGCTGTTAAGGGTTGAGGGGCCGAGGTACCCACTCCTCGATTTACCTTAACCTTAACCTTTACCAAAACAAGGAAGTTTCAGCTCAAACCAGGAAGTTTAGCTCGAACCGGGACACATGCACAGAGCCTGCCCATCAGGCTAGAGATTTACCTGCTTAGAAAAGTTACCCTGTCTGCTCCAGTTTTAAGATTCGATGTTCATATTTACTCAGCCCTTGCCAGGAAGCCCAGAGAAGAGCTGTGACCCTGCCCAGATCTGGGATCTGCCCTGCAGGCAGCTGAAGATGGCCTGTCTGGTTCCCTGCTGGCATTTTAACCTGCTCAGCGGGGTAAGCAGTGCTCTGACTCTAAACATCTCACTCAGGCGATGTGTCCTGATGGGCGATTACTTGTCTCTCTTGGTGCCAAGTGCAGGTTCACTTGGCTGGGGTGCTGCTTAAAATACTCTTTTCATGTTCCTTGTCGGGTTTGTGCAGTGTTCCATGAGCTGCTTTGAAAGGAGATGTTTGTGTATATATTCGAACCCTTCAGACTGAAGGTTTTCAAAGCATTCACATCCTGGGATAAGATTTTGCTATCAGATTCAATAACACCTCTTCTCTTGTTTTTCCATGCTCTTGCCTGAAGGAGTCTCTGATTCATACCTGCCTGAGGGAAGGAAGTCAAGAAACTCAGCTGCTCTGGGAAAAGGGGAGAAATCCCCAATTAGTACATGCTGGCATTTCAGCCTGCATCACCGCTCTAGGCAGCATCACATGAAGCATTACACTGGGAAGAGGTGTGCCAATGGAGTTTCACTGCAGTGGAAAATGCCCTGGAATGTCTCAAGAGCTCCATCCCAAGAGGCAAGATGTGCTAGAAATAGATGCTGAGCGCTGGAGATACCCTGGCCCGTTTGGTGGGTCTGTCCCAGTTCAGCTATAGTGTAGAGGCGTATGAGTTAACGAACTCCCCCTTAAGAGCCTCAGAGGAGGAGAAAGGGCTGCCCAGGTTATGAGGACTGCGATCTTCTTTCAAAGTATAGTTTTCCTCTGGGGAATGGTGAGAAACGTTGCAGGCAGACAAGGCAATGCTTATGACAAACTGGTTGGCAGTTGTACCAACCCACACGATTTCATTTGTGCTTTTCTTGTCCCGCTCTGAAGGGGTGTGATGAAGCAGATGATCTTGCTAGGAGAAGTGGTTTTGGGGCACAACGGCTACAAATATTTTCCGTGTTAGAACGGGAGAGGTTTGCTGCAATGGTTACAGGGAGCCCCAGCGGCGTGGTACCTCATGGACTGAGGCACAGCTGCGTGTCGTGCAGCAAAGCCCCCGTTTGTTCTGTTACAATGGTTTCTGCAGCTGAAGAGCAGCTCTGGTCGTGGGGAAGCACTTCATTGCCACAGAGGATGATGGCTGATGTAAACCCAACTGTCACTGTTGAGCAATGCAGTGCACTAGCTGTGAGCCAGGGCCTGGCGGTCACACACTTCCCTACGGCAATGACTCTGCAAGCACAGGCAGCGGTGTTGAAATGCCCTCTGAGTGCTTAAAGTGGGGTGAACGATAAGCTACACATCTGCCTCCTCCCGGAAGCCCGGAGCGAGAGGCCTGAGAATGGCAAGTGCTCACATCTTGGCGACGCTGTGGGGGCTGCTTGTGGGAGGGAGCGTGGGGCCGATAAACACACCGTTTTGGTATTCCGTATTTTGGTATACGATTCCTGGCACTGTCAGTCCCATATTGTTTCTGCAGTTGTTTCTGAGGCTTAACTGTAGAGCAGAACATCTGCCCAGGGTCAGACATGGGGCTGGCCAACTCAGCACCGTATCACTTGGGGTTTGCCAACAGCAGATGCCAAGGGAGGAATGGAAGAACAGGGCAGCTGGTATCTCTCTAGTGCAGTCCTGGTTTCCAGTTATCTGTCACTCAGCAATCTTTCAGAAGCGGTATCTCCGAACTTAGAAGGCCTGATGTCATTTTCTTCCCTGGCTTTGCCAGTTGCTTGTGGGAGCAGTGGCCCCTTGAGTGATGGGAGGGGAGCAGTCTGAGGCCATCTCCTCAGAAGACCCCGCTGCAAAGCTGCTTCTCCTGATGCATTCCCACATGGGAGAGAGCCTGGTGTGGTTCGGGGACTGTAGTTGTGGAGCAAGAGCGTGGGGTTTAACGCAGGCCCTTGCTTGCCGTGCCGTGTGGTAATCGGCGGTGCTTTGTACCCAGGATGTTTGTGATAAGATCTCCATAAACTGGCAGCAATGTGGCTAATATGTGGTTTCTGAAAGTAATAGGCAGAGAAGAGTAAGTTAGCCTGTTAGGTAGAAGACAACAATTAACATCAGAAGCACGGTCACTCTCTGCCTTCACTGCCTGTGAAAAAGAATCAGCACAATCCTGTCGTTGGCAAGTTAAATGCTTGTTTAAAATTGTTTATGTTAGAAAAAAAACCCTCCACCACGGCTGTCTTTCTACTGTTCCAGGGCTGGATTCTGTTCTGAGGGATAATGTGGGTGGAGTAACTGTACTGACATCAGCAGTGAATGAAGTGCAGCTCCGTAGCTCCTAACTTCTTTAAGAGATAAAGTCTGTCAATCTTTCACACCCAGAGCAAGACTTTGCCCTTTGCCTGGTCACTTAACAGGATTACTGCAAGAGAAGAGATAGTCCTTTGAGGGAGTAAATATGGGAAAACAAGGCTTTGTTTTTCAGTGATGTGTGGGAATTAAGGAGATAGATGGCTGCAATATCGGCTTATTTTGAGGCAAAACCTCTTGGCAAGGTTGGCGCCTGTGATCAGAGAATGGCTCTCCACAGAACAGGGGTGGCAGACCTGGGAAAACAAAAGGAAGTCTGCTTTTCCTCTACTATAAAAATCTAGATGTGTTAATTGAGATGCAATAAGAATGACCCCAAGCTATCTGAACCCCCTTGACCTCTGCCTGGTGCTATTTTTCTGCTCCTTTAGAATTACAATATTAGTGCCACTATTATTCGTTGTATAACATTATGACGACAGCATATGCTGTTTCGCTGTACTGCTGTGTAGCTGTACAGGATGTCTCTGGGTCATTCGGTGGCTGTGACAGTTGGTGGGGTTTTCTTATCTGCCACTGTCCATCTGAAAACAGCTTTGAATCTCCTGGGTTTTGCCTGTCTTTTGCTGTCGCTTTTTTCTTTCTTAACCAGAGGTCTAAAATAAAAATGACAAACACATAATCAACCTCAAACAGAAACATCCTCCATTCGCTGGAGTCCAGCCTCTGACTCTCACCACTGTGGGCCTGCCTGAAAAGGGGGCAGGAAAGGAGGGAAATGCCGCTTACAGCAAAACCGGCAGGGCCACGTGGCATGTTGATTTCTTTTTTCTTTTTGGAATGAGGTACAGCGTGGAAGTGAAAATGAGGTGTTCATTCACACAACTCAGTGCCTGGGTTAGCCAGCGAGGCCAGGTTCAGCTGACCGTGCGTTTTGCTGAAGGAACTAGCAAGCGGGTAGGTGGGCTACCGATGGGGTTGGGCAGGCTGGTGGTGAGGCTGATATGTCTCAGCCAGCAAGATAGGCCAGTGCCTGGCTGCAGGGGTTAGAGGCCAGGGTTGCAGGAGGATCTCCCCAGCAAGTTCCTCCATCATGCACAGCTCAGTCTTCAAGCAATAGTTGTCATTTTTTCCTGCATCGTTGCAGCTTTTTTAGTGCCTAGAGCGAAGCTGTGGCTTCATCAACCATCTTCTGGAGGCAAGGAACTGTGGTGACGCTCACCCCATCTTGCTCCCTGGAGAATTCAGGGCGTGACTGCTTCGAGATGTATGGCTCAGGACTGCTCCTGGTCTCCTGTTTCCTCCTCCCCTCACTCCACTACGGTCGCTCATGTGAAGGAACCCCTTTGCGCTGTTTTTCCCCTGTGTGCATTCATGCTAGGCTCACACCAGACCCCTCGGCTTCGCCCAAACAGCACCTGTAATGCTGAGAAGTGTCAGAGTTCAGCAACATCTGGATAAATTGCCAAGGGTGGTGTTTAGAGCTGACTGCTGGAGGATTCACTGCTGGCTTCTTTACAGCCCTGAGAACCAACACAGTGCTGCAGGGCAAGCCAGCAACTGCTGTCCACAGAGGCAGCTGGGGCGGAAGTCTGGTAGCAAGTGGCTCTTTGGGAATTGAGCTGAAAGGTCTCCAAGACCCAGAGATGGAGAAAAACCATTTGAAAGTTTTACTTAAAACAGTCTGCCAATGCAGGAGTAAATAGAATTCTTCACCTGGAGGGGGAACCCGAAGGAGAGTGGTTTGATATTTTTGAGTTTGGTAATTTGTATTTGCTTCTCCTCCTGTGGTGGTTTCAAAACTGATGACCTCAATGCTGGATGTTGCTGGATGGCGGAACTCGGTTGACTGAGCAAACTGAAATGAAAGGCAGTCACCGATGACTGGAATCAGGCCTGACTTGGTAACATATACTTTTAATTCCTTCATCAAGAGGAGTGTGTTGACTTTGAAGGTATTTGTGCAGTGAGCTGTCCCAAGGAAAAAGCCCCTGGTGTCCTGCGAAGGACCAGACCCATTCCCCTGGCCTTGGCTAAGCTGGTACGGATTAATCAGGGCAGCACCGGTGTAGCATGAGCCCAAACTTCTCTGTGTCCAGTACAAACCTGCTAATCCGTCCTGCCTTACTCCATGGCGGGTAGTAAGTACAAGAGCTGGAAATTACAGAGCGAGAGAGCTGGCTGCGTGCTAATCAAAGGGACTGCCTGACTCATTTTAGCCACTGTTTTTTCAAGCTGTTTTCCAATAAATTCATGTGTTTTGGGGAACAGCATGCAAGAAACCTCTGAGACAGTGTTTGTTGGCAGTCTGTAATCCCCCCCAGCTTCTCTCACTCCTTTCTTCCTCTTCCCAGAGCAACCACAGAGCTGCATACTGCAAATGTACTGAAAAAACTGGCTTAATTGGGAAACGCTGAGGGCAGTTTCAAGGCTATTGCAGAGCGCGGGGTAGTGTGGTGACACCTGCAAATCAGCTTTGCTGTGAAACATCCACCTTGGACATCAGGATCGGTCTGCAGGTGGTGCAGCAATTAGGTGCAGTGCAAAGCAGGGTGTCCTGGTTGGATTTCGCGCTGTCCCCGTTAGAGTCCCTGGTTGGTGGTGGCACGTTGGCTAGAAGGTCTCCGCTGGCTGAGGCTCGTGCTGGCATTGATAATCAAGCTTTAAGCTGGCTGGTTTGGATAGCGCCGTGGTATGCGGGCGAGGGGTTCAGTGCAGGCTGACAGGGACGACTCTCAGCTTCTAACGGGCAGTTTGCAGACGTGCCCTTCGGCCTTTTTGTTGAGTGTACAAGGGTCTTGCTTCTTTCATACTGACTCAGTTTCACTACCGGGATTTTCGTTATGTGTGGGTTTTTTTCTCATTAGTCTGTTTGTTTCCCTGGACATGTGAAGTCAATAATAACTTGTGTGACCACCCAAGGGGAGCGTGAAATATCCAAAGAGCATTTTTACACATGGTTCCAATCCCAGATTTGCATGGTTTGCTAGCAGGTATGGCTAGATGCCACAGAAATGAGCAGGACACCATCGTCAAACTTGTACAGAGATCCAAAACTCGAAGATCTTAAAGGTCTCTTCCAAGCAAACGGTTCTGTGACCTGATCTGCAGGAGTGTGCAGGTGGGAGGCCAGGCATCCACACCCTTTGCCAGAGGGCTGGTTTCACCTGCCAGCCTATCTGCAGACTTTATACCCTACGTTTGGGCATCCAAATTTGACGCTTTTCATGATTAATTTTTGAGATGCAGTGGCCAAAAAAAGAATATTTTGGATAAATGCTCTGATCTCCTGAGAATCAAACACAGCACATTTTGGCAGTTAACTTCAGAGCAATATGGAGATGAATATTTCAGCACTGCTCTTATTCTCCCAACGAAAGCGTTTGAATAACCTGTGTGTTTCGCATATGTATGAGTGCATATGAGTTTGTTTCTTTGCCTGGGGGCCTGAATCAGAGTCAATTCTGATCCACGCTGCTGTACATCAGCACTAGTCCCAGTATAGTGCAGGGAGACCCATAGATCTAAATGACATGCGAGCGAGATCAGAAATAAACCGCGATATTTTGTCAATCATGTGGGAAACTTGGAGCAGAATCTACCAAAAAGAAGAAAGTAGTTCAAATCTTTTGTTCATGTAGCAGAAAATTAAGGGGGATGCATAGCTGACTGCTTCTGTTGGAGAAGATAGTTGAGAAGATCTCTGCTATAGATGGATGTGGACTGGGGATTTTGGATCTGAATTCGGGTCTGTGCTTTTACAAATTACAAAATTTGCTTTGGGTGTTCTTAGTCACTCATGATTTCAAAAAAAATTTAGCACTAACTTTTTCAGCACTTTCTTTGTGCTGCATCCCACAAAGAATGGAAAAAAAGCATCTGCCCTTTTTTCTTTCCATAGACCTTGACCTGGAAGTTCATCCATTTCAAAGCCTTTTGGGTGCAAGTATTAAAGAGAGAGTGGGAAAGAAATCCTAGAATAAAACTACACAAACTATGTGAACAAACCTACTTCTTTCTCCCAATTAAAACCAAAGTAAAAACAAAACCAAACCACCCAGACCTTTCCATTCCTCTTTTATTGTGTATCTTAGAACACAGGCAATTGAAAGAGGAACTGGGCAGTAACTGTATTCCTCATTATCTAACTATCCCTTGGGCACAAGGGCCAGTTTTACTTTGAGCAGGAAGGTTGGCCTTGCCAGTGTCCGCATGCCAGCGCAGGAGCAGCTTGTGAGTACTCCCAGGGAACTCAGTGTGCAGTTAATTGGGGGCATAAATAAGTGTTTTCCAGATCAGAGGTTTGGACAGAGCTGCAGGAACGTAAAAAATATGTGGCTGCAGCCCAAGCATGCTGATAATGTAACTGGAAGCTGCTGGATTAATGCAGCTCCAGCAGCAAGCACCAGAGGATCTCCATGGGGTTTGGCTGCAGAGCTGGACAGCAGTGGGGAGGCTGGGAAAGGAAAACCTGAGAGACAATGACTGGAAAGGCAAGGCAGCAGCTGAGTGCTGGGAGTGAGAAAACTGATCCTGCAAGAAGGATCCCAAAGTCTCCAAGGCACTGGTACGGCTGGCTGATAGCAAACAAGCTTGGGATAATGCAGATGCAGAGTGACATGTTTTTAACGAGTCCTGGCCTTAAAAAACGTGCTGTAAGTCATGTTTTTGCTTGAATTGGTTTGGCTTTTGCTTCACTAAATTGTGCTGCTGGCTTGAACACAGACTGCTGCAGGCCTCTCTTTCCAGACCTGCCTTGACTAATCTTGCTCCTAGCCAGGTTGGATGAAAATAGCTCTAAGAGATGATGGGGTGCGTCTTAGAGCACCTTGTATTGCAGGCTGCCTAGGAGAGGACAGGAGGTGAGAAACAGTGGAGCTTGCTTTGGTTATAACTCTAAACAAAACACTGGTGTTCACTTTCCTCACGGGCGCTGTGGACGTCAAGCTGCTCCAGGGACAGGGACCTCTGCTGATGCTGGCGGGCATGTGGAAGAGCTGGCAATGGCAGGAGCGAGGACCAGCACCGATTTTTCTGTCAGACGCTGTGACTGTCAGGCAGTCTGTCTGCCCACGCCAGTGCCAGGGAATAGAGGAACAGAGGCATTGCAGCCTGTGCTCATGCATTCAAAAGGGACGTGAGCCCTGCAGGGAACCTTTAGCAGCAAAACTGCCTGCAGCAGCTGGAGAGTCAGCTCTCCCTGGTGAGCTGAGCCCTGGTCCTCTCGCAGCCGGAGGCAAAAGAATCCCTTTGGGCAGAGCACAGCCATGAGCCTGTCTCCCAAGCCAAAGCCTTTGTGGCCGTCTCTGCCTTCACAGCCCTCCCCACAGCTCCTCCAGTCCTCTGCAGTTGGGGCTGTGGGGCCTGACTGCTGCGGGACGGGTGGCTGTGAGGTGCCTGGGCTTGGGTCAGCTCCTGTAGCTGTATGCGTGGCTTCCCCAGCGACCACGTGGAGGGTGGCCACCAGCTGCGTGCAGCCCAGGCTGGCTGAGGTGACATGGTTGCACAGGGTGAAGGTGTGAGATGCTTGCCCTCCCCCAGCCGCCTCTCGCCCAGCTCTCAGCCTTGTGCCCCAGCAGCAGGATGGGGAGAGCTGCTTTCACAACCTGGACGTGTCGTCACTCCCATCCAGACATTTCCTGTTATCTAACCTCAGCCTTATCTTCCCCATTCGCAGCTTCCTCTCAAAGGAGGAGCAGCCCCTTCAAAAACGAGCTGTGTGCCTGGGCTCTGCCCCCACCACACTCCTCCTGTGCAGCCCATGCCACCGGCCCTGCCCGCTTTGGGCCACAGCCCGAGCTCACACGGTAGGTGACAGCTCCCCATCCTGCCTGGAAGAATGGGTGGTTGGGGATGAGGGAAGGTTGGTCCTTTGGGGTGACCTCTCATTTCTCCTCCAAGATGTCCCAAAGGACCATGGGGGTTGGGATACCAAAACCTGTGGGGTTTTTACATCCTCCGAACCCGGGTTACACCTTGAGCTTCATGGAGCCTGAAGCCAGCTCAGGTTCGGACCGTCTCTCCGTGGCGCTGGGATTGCATCTGCCCAGCCAGAAGAGCTCTTTGCTATGTTCCTTCAGGGGAAAAGCGGTGGTGTCAGGCCGGGTGCGCTCTGGAAATTGTGAGCTAGCAGATGCAAACACTGCTGGTCCCAGCCAGGGAGTGTTGCCCTCTGGACCACGACTTATTGATGTGGATGATTACAGTTAACAGAGATAGCGATGTGTACGTAGCCCTACTCGGTACCGAGATGCACGTGTGCTGCACCCCCCCAGCTCACACACGTGTTGCAGATGAGTTGCCGGCATAGGGACACATGGGATCTAAATTAGTCATAGATGAGACAGTGCAAAAAGAGAGGGGAAGCTGCGGGATGGAGGAGGGTTTCACCAGGGAGAGACGGTGTCCCAGCAGGGCTCAAGCATGCTCTTCAGCTCCTTTCTCGCTGTCCTGATGGCTTCAGGTCAGCAGACAAAGGTTTACTGTGCACCCCGCTTCCCTCCCCTCGGGTGTCAGGGGTGTGAGCAGCCATGGGAGCAGAGTCCAATGTGCTGGGGCAGGGGCGGCAGCACTCAGGTGAGAGAGGGGGCTGTGGGAGGGTGTGCAGCCAGTGGTGTCCAGGTAATGGGGGCTTTATTGGACCCTTCCTGGCTGGTTTAGAACGAGCTGTGAGGTGCTGGTTATAGTGTTTCAGGTTCCCAGCCTCACGAGCCGTTCCCACAGCTGTCGCTGAAACCCAACAACCTCCTCGCGGAGGTGTTTGTGGCTGTGGGAACGGGGCCTTGTGCGAGCAACGGGCTCTGTGCCCCAGCCTCGGGGCAGCTGGGACCATGGCTGGTCCCTCGCCGTTCTGTCCTACACAGCTGGGAGTCTGGGTCTGGCTTTTGCGCGTCCCCAGCCTCAGCAGCACCTCTGCCCCCAGAAAGGGTCTGTCTGCTCCCCGCGGTTTGCCCAGGGGGACAGCCTGTCCTCCGGGACCTCCTGGGCGACAGGTTTTTACTTGCTGGGGGGTGACAGTTTGCTCCTGGAGATTCCGGGAAAATCTCCCAAGGATTCGGGGCCAAGCCGGGGTCAGGAGCGGGCCCTCTGTGGGTGCTGGCTGGGTGCTCTGGAGAGAGATGGTGTGAAACAAGGGCACTGGTGCAGCGCTGGCGCTTGCTCACGGCGCAGGGCACACGGGGGTTTGTTTGGCTGCTCCCAGCGGCGCGGGGCCACGCAGGCCAGTGGTGCAGCAGTCAGAGGTGCCAGTGGTTAACGGTGCTGGGGGAGCCCAACAGTGGCAGGAGGACATCGGGGCGGGGGAGCAGACGAAACCACCTGGTTTCTGTTAGATGTGAGGCACGTTCGCCTGTGAGGGAGGGTGCGGAGTTACATTTTTCACTTTTTGGAGCAGATTTGAGGAGGAAATTTGGACTCACAGGACAGGATGGAGTAGAATTTTATTGTGAAGCAGAGCTAGGCAGAGGGGACGTCCAGCTTGGGCTGAGCAAGGAGGGGTTGTTTTCGGTTGTACAACAAAAGCAAGGGAAAAAATCAGCATACACAAGGCTGCAGGGTTGTTGGGGCAGCAGGCTAGCAGAGATGGTGGTGGTGGGAGCACATGGCATGTTTTATGCTTCCTGCAGTTGCTCGGGAACAGTCTTGGAGCACTTTAGGGTCTCTCCTGGAGAGAGTGACCCTTTAGGGTCACACCTGGAGCTGTGGTGGCAAGGGACCTCTCAGTCTCTCTGCAGCCAGACGGAGAGGGCATCACCCCTGCCTGACACCGCCTGGTTTTAATGAGGGCAAGGACAAGAGTGCCACAATAGCTGCTGCCCTGCAATGCTGTTGCACAGATCGTGCTGGGGAACAAGTGATTTGTTGGGGAACAACTGAGAAGGCTCCCTCTTTGCCCAGAGGAAAAGAGGGCAAGCACTTTCTCTGGAAAGCAGAGCACGGCCTTACGGCAGCAGAATCATCCTTAGCCTGGGGCTGCTCGGTGGAGCAGAGCAGGCAGCTGCA
>NW_010423649.1:11184-19531 GCF_000710305.1 Buceros rhinoceros silvestris
CTGCAGAGCTGCTCTGGCACCTGCAGCTGAGGAGAGGGAGTTGATAATCAACTGGCTGCGCTGTTTGGCCTCTTGCTCTGTTTTTGTGTTGTTAACTAGCAGATGTGCTACCGAGAACTATGCCTGGCTTGCCTGCGATGCAGCAAGCCCTTTGGGCTGCAGCTCCAGGCTTTGCTGGAGCCTGCCTGATAGAGGAGATAACCTTACAGGGCCAAATACTCCAACGCCTGCCAGGCAGAGCTCCCAGCAGTGTCAGCTGCAGGGCTGGGAGCATGGGAGGATCCTGCACGGAGCAGGACAGCATCCAGTGGAGGTCTGTCACGCGCAAAGCCTCGATTGACTTTGACAGTCTCATCCCCACAGACCTGCGGGGATTCTTGCTTTCAATCCAGGCCGCGATTTGGGTTTCACTAGGCATAAAACAGAGATGACCTTCATTCCAGTTCAAATCCTGCGTAGTAAGTGATGTCTCAAAACGGCTGCAGCCTGCATCTTGGGGCACCTCTGCTCCGCACGTGAAAGCCACGCAGCCATGCTTCTGTGCACGCCGTCATCAGGTTTAAGGTCAGGTCTGTCCAATAATTTTACTCTTCACTTATTTTCATCACAAGTTGCAGAGCATCTGACAGCCCTGTAATAATACCTGAGAGATGACATGCAGCTTGAGGGGAGAGAGGGGTGGGGACACACACCCCTTTGTGACTTGGATAAGGGACTGACTGAAGAATGCAGGAGGAAGAACTCTGTCTCTTTTCCCCTCGGAGCACGCAGTGAATGGCTCAGTCTGTTGTATAACACTGAGCTTTTACTTGGAAATACCCTCTTCAGCCTGCAACCAAAAGTTCTGACAATGGCAAATCCACTCAGATCAGATACTATCATTACGGGGTGGGGTGGCGAGCTCCATTCCCATCTGCTGATAGAACTATCTCCGCCGCGTACCCTCCTCTTATCTGTTGCTCACAGCAACATCTCAAGTGGCTGTTTTTCCCCGCAGAAAGCCACAACAGGGGAGCGTCTTAAGCTGCAATTACAGAAGCAGTGTTGCCTTCTTTTTTCTGCCCCCACGCCCGGTGCCCTCAAGGCCAGCCCTTCCCGTCAGCAATCAGCAGGGAGGTCTGAGGGAATTCTGCTCCCGTACCTGCTGAGGAGCAGCTCGCCCACGGCTGGTGGGAGAGGATGGCTATAGGGCTGCCAGAGCTGAGAGGGAGAACAGAACTCAGCTTTGATTATGCTTGGACCAGTATGTCTTTTGCTAGGCTGATCTTAAGTGGGCTCATTAACCCTGCTTTCTGATGCTCGTGAAACACACAGGCTTCTTTCAGCCATTGCAACATACCTCTTCTATCTGCCAGTGTTGAAATTTGTCCTGAATTCCAGCCAAAGAACCATTCACTATCTCCATCTCACCAAAGACCTAAAGCGAGAGCAGGGGGAAGGTAAGAATTGCAAAGCCTTTGTAGTAACCCAGGCTAGAAACTGATTTTATCTTTAAAGGTGTAGCTGTTCCCTTGCTGTGAAATCTTATTTCTCTTTGCTGTTTTTGGAGCACAGATAAAAAATACGTAAAGAATATTCTTTATATGAACATGTAAAAACCACTTGCCCATTCCAGGCGTATTTCTGTGTGTGTAATATTAGATCAGATCCCATGATCGTCTGTATAAACCGGAGTCCTAGAAGTTAGAAATAGAAAAGGGTTAATAAGTTGCCTACTGCAGGATGCTGTTAATATACCTCAGCTGAATTCTACTTTTGTGTCTTTAATTGCCTACCTCCCAAAATACAACTGAAATTTTAGGTTTTCATTTTGATGATACTACAAACAAACAGCGCAGTTGATTTCTCACAAACTGCTGCTGCTGGTCATGAGAAATTAAAATTGGGTACTTGGAAGGAAGCTAAAAGAGCCATGGTTAAAACTCAGCTACGCCTGGTCCTGATTATGAGTGTCCTGCAGAATGGCTTTAGGAGCCACGATGAATTTTTCTGGGAGAGTTGAATGCTGTCGGAATTTCCAATATGGTTTTAGACTGAAATTCTGAATGGTCAAAGAATGGGGGAACTGGTGCAAATTTTGGGCTTTGTGCAGAAGAAGTGTGTGTGTGTGTGTGTGTGTGTTCACTCTGAACAGCTGGATTCGGTCAGGGTACAGGTTGAAAGCTCTGTCTACTGCAGGAGAGGCTTTCTCTGTCTGCTGGATGTGAAGCAGAAGGGGGTTGGTTTGACAACAGAAGAGGAAGTTTCTCTTCGCTCCTGAAGAATGTAATTGCTTTCCTATGTGGGCTTTGGTTTTTGTTTAGCATCGCCATCCTTGCAGCGATTCTGCCCCAGTGGAGGCAGAGCTGGGGACTGCAGTTTGCGGGGAGAAGAGGCTGCTATGGCTGGGTGTTCTGAGCACATACGGCACTGGACCCGGAGCCCGGGCTGGCGGCTGACCTTACCTCCAGCAGAGTCAATGAGGAACCCCTAAGTATGCCCTCGGGGAGAGCTGTACCTTATTTTCAGACAGGATTGAAGAGGTGCCTCCAACCTGTGTTAAACACAGAGGCCCCATCCCGCGTTATTTGGGATCTGTCAGACTGGTTACAACTGAAATACTGAGTCAGGCTTTTAGCTGAAGTACCTTACAGTAGGCACAACGATCCTTGGGAGGATGTGACCACTTCAATGCAAAACTACCACAGGGACACAGATAGAGGGAATTAAATGTAAGAAGCCTGAACAGCTTGTTTAAATTTAGGAGGTTAAAAACAAAAGCAGTGAAGTCTGTTAAATTATCATGCCCTTATCTCTGTCCAGTGTAAAAATGTTGCCCTGCAATATGTGCTCTGGTCTTTGTCTAGATTTTATATATCTGAAGCAATGTTTTGTGATGCTGTGTCTAGATTTTACGCGTCTAGAGAAACATCAGTTTTGTGATGTTATATGTGATCGGCATGGCTGACTGTCTGCGTGGCCACTTGGTCAATATTTCAAGCTACCAGTGTAGCTGTACAGCTAAGGCAGAAGATCAGTCTGAAGCTCTCAGCATCATTTTCAGCTCCACAGAGCTTCAGCTTTTGAATTAATACAGTGGACACCTTCCTCAGCAGAAGGCTGTGTCTGGTTGTGTGGCTCTCCCTCACCCAAAGAAATGCATTGGAGGGGAAGTGTGGGAGGGATAATGACGGTTTTTGCTAAGTGGAAAAAGCTTTTGAAGTTAACCACAGCTCCAGCCCTCCTTTTCCCTCTCATTTGTGCAGGATGGCATCCCAGAAGACCCGGCGACCCCACGGAGAGCTGCAGTGCAGCACTGCGTGTATTTGACAAGCTGAGTTTGACACTCAGTGTGCAGAGTGTCAGTTTGTCAAATACCCCAAGTGAGGCACCTGCTGAGCGACACGGCGGCACTCTGAGGGCACCAGCTCCTTCCTCCTGCTCAGGCAGGACCCTTCCTGACAGTACTCCGCTCCTCTCCAAAAACCCAGTGAGATACTGGACAGCCCGTCCCGTCGTTACTGAATGCTGGGCTTTGACCCTGCCTGCCAGGTTTTACTTACACCCCAGTTTTGGAGGCGCCTCTCGGCGTGCTCCTAATGGCAGATTGGTACAGATGCGGGGCTGGTACTGTCCTTTGCAGCCAGAGACAACACTGTTCTCCTCCTCGGTGTTAACTATTCTCTGTTAATGAATAATCCTGCTCAGTTAACACCGATTGTGGCAGCTATAATCACAACATCATGGGTAAGGGCAGCACTATCCATAATACAGAATCTTTTCTTCAGATTTTTAATTTTTATTTGAAATTTCAGGACAAACCAATGAGGCTGCTGATTAACTTTACTCTATCCCATTAGCCAGAGGAAAAAAATGCATGGTTGCTCCATCTGTTTTTAAATTAGGCCATGGAGTCCCTTACTTTTTCTCCAAGCCTTGCTGCCTGGAGAAGACTCCTTGTTTTCAGGAGATTATTCCTAGTCAGCACTTGCAGCAAAGTTGCCTATTGCTGTTCTTGCATTTCTGCTATTCAGTTAAAGCAATTTCATCGAAATCATCCCACTTGAAGATCTAACGATTAGTAAGCTTTTTTAATAGCTGTCTTGCAGAATATCGGATCTGCAGCTTGAGATATCTCAGGGTGGGGAGAATGGAACAGCCCAGTCTGACAAATCAAACTCTCTCAAAACACTTAAAAACCTCAGAACCTAAGAAAAAATCCCAAGACCCTACCGACTCGTTTTAGGACAGCACGACCAGCAAATGTTGCAATGTTTGAGAATATTGATAAACATTAATGCTAAGCTTTGGGGCTTTTTGTTGCATCTATTTCTTGCTAAATATTTTGAAGAAGTTGCAGTTTGAACAAAACTGGGACCAATGGTTATATATCATTGCCTAAGCAAATTGTGTTCTGCTTTTTTAGTAGGTCCTATCAGCAGGGTTTATTATGCACTTCTGGACAAACACGGTCCTGTTATGACTCACACTCCCGTGGTCTCTCTCAAGCACCTACTTATGACTCACAGACATCGCCCTGATCGTTATCACTGAGGTCAGCTTCAAAAGAGAACAAAGTCTATTACTTCAGGGGCTGTGGTGTCCCCAGCGGATCCTTAGCAGGCAGCTGTGTCAACCCCGGATCTTCCTGCCATCACCCCACCCCCCTCCCCCCCACCATTCCTTATAGATGGCTGGGGGCAAGGGGAAGAAAGCTAACCCCTTTCTCTCTTACATGAACAGACACGAAATTACAGTGGGACAACTGTCTGAGACTTCCTGTCCCTTCTCCCTGCTGAGAAAGGCAGGTTCAGGAGGGCTCTGAAGGCCAGGGCAAACCCCGCAAGTGCAAAAGCCAGCAGGTCCCTCCACTGTACATGCACCTCAGCTGCTCTGAAGCAAGGGGAGCTGCAAGTCCACTAGAAATAGTGTGGTTTTGGGAGGCAGTGTAGTTTCAGAGCGGAAGCTGAGGTTTCCCTTCTGTGCTGGAGCAGAGCTGGCACCCAGCAGACGAGTCACGACATTGGGTGAGTGACCTGTGCAAGGAAAGGAGAAGTTCTCTTCTGTGATGGTGATACAACACAGCAAAGCCCTTCACGACTGCCAGGAGAAAAATGTTCCATTTCCAACAGGTTTTACTACCAAACATACTAAAAATAAATAAAAAAATAATTACACTGCAGCTTCTCCCAGGCTTCGGGTCTTCTGAGGAAGCTGTTCAGAGCAGATCAGTGCTAGGAGGAATCAAAAGTTGGGGGAAAAAAAATAGTCCAGTGAGTGAACTTGGAGCTGGGACTTTATAACGGCAGCAAATATTGCATAAAACACTAGGCTAATTGAAAATTAATGAGAAGAATAACATTTGGGTGGACAAAGAGAGCACCATGTTGTGTTTAGGACCTGGATCTGCTGAGGTGAGGATGGGGAAACTCACAAGTTTTCAGTGCCTTTCCCACGCAGCATCAGCCTGGCACCACATGCTTCTGCTCTGCACGAGCACGGCCACAGCTCCCTAAGCCCCTCCATTTCTTTTGTTCTGCACCACACCTGGACTGGTGACAGCAGCAGCTGCTGCTCCAGCCCCGTGTCTGCAAGGCCAGCTTCTGGGAGTGTACGCACTAGCTACAGCCAGCACACTGCTGTGTGGGGTGGATCTCACCCCAGGTGCAAAACACTAGAGACCCTCACACACGTCTCTAATGGTACCGGCACTTCTTGCCCTTGGTCAGGGCACAGCTCCCCTCCTCTCTGTCTGGGGCCGGGAAGCTGGCCAGGGCTGAGAGCCAAGAGACTAGTGCTTGGAGGGGGGGCCTGGCTCTGCCATAGCCCCCGCCTGCCTCCCCGGGAAGCGCAGCAGCCTGGCACTGCAACACAACCATCCCTGCGTGTCCTCTGCTGTGTTTACAACACCGCCATAACACAGGCAGGACACTTTTCACTCTGATCTTGGCTGATGAGCCTCACTCAGCCCTTAGCAGTCTGAATTACAATGACACTTCTTCTTCAGGACCAGAGGCTCTCCTTCCCGGTGCTCAGGCCATAAAAAGCTGTGTGAGCTGGCTGTTTGACCTGGGAAGGAAAGATCCATGGCAGCAGAGACAAAAGCCACATGGGTCCAAGTTAGTGCCAAGGAAGGCTTGCGTGACTCCAAGCTCCTCTGCTTCCTTGATGTCTCCCAGATGCACTGACTGATTTAATAAAAGCCAACCACTCTCCCTCTGAAACTGCTTTGCTAAAGCCAGGTGGCGTCCTCCCGTCCTGCCCCAGTCTGCCTGCCAAGCCCGTAGGACAGAGAGAGGATGCTCGCGAGTCTCCAACAGACAGGGCAGACAGCAGCACCCCAGTACCACCAGTACACATAAGACACAAAGGTTTATCGATGAGGAAGCAAACCAGGCTGCTGAGTAACGGAGGGTATTGCAGAAAACGCCCTCCAGCTGATGGCTGGAAGAGCTCAGCATGCAGCCTGGCTGCTTTTGTAAGAAAGAACTTTCCTTCCGCGCTGTTTTTGCCAGAGATCCAGGAATACCCTGAGGTGGGTTTTAGTGGCAGTGACAGACTGCACACACCACAGCAAAGCCTGCACTCCCTTAGCACAGGGCTCACAGTCCAGAGACTCCTCATTAGGACAAAATGCAGGGGTTTGCATTACAGACAGAAAGAAGTACAGCAGAAAATCAGTTAGGAGGCTCTTCACCTCCAGGGCCATTCCCTCTTCCTGTAAGTGATGAGCTCCAGTCATTTGATTGCAAAAGTATGTTCCTGGGACATCATAGCTCTCCCCCACTGTGGTCTCTTTACCATGCTCTAACAAAAAGAGACTCAAGGACAAGCAGGATGTGGAAGCAGCATTTGCGGAGCTGTAACAGCCAGAGGATGTTGATTTCCAGCACGCTTCCTGGCTCTGTGCGCTCTGGGATGTCCTAACGTGCATGTGAGAGTACACCTTGCTGGCGCTATCAGCATCGCACCCAGCTACACTTGATTTGAGGCTAAACACATGTGTGTTTCCACATCTTTGGATCCTCTCTTCCTCACCATGGCCCTTCAGGCTGCTCTATAAAAGCAAGTAGATAACCGCTTTGCCAAAGACTGAGAAGGTTATGCAGTTCCCTGGGTTAAAGCAAGCGGTGAGATGGGTATATTTATCAGAGCAGAAGGCAGGCAGGAGATAGAGTTTCCCTTGGTAAAGTTTACCACGCAGCATCTGTGGCCCTGCACGGTTGCTCATGTGCAAAAGCTGGTACTCTACTACAATTTCTCTATTTCATATTCTGACTCCATTGCCTTCACAAGGTTCTCATACTCGGGATTTTTCCTGATGCATACGGTGTCATGGCCGTTGTCTTTCACAGTGAAAGTGTCCTTGGATGTTTTAGTGTTACAGTTCACCTCCTTGAGCAGGCAGTTAGTAGGGCCTTCTGCATCTGTATCCAGTCTTGTGATGTCTGCAATGCTATGGCTGAAAAAACAGAGATGTTATTGAGAAGGACAACTGAATCAGAAGTAATTTGATTTAGTCAAAAACAAGATTTACCACATCATAATCTGTGGAACAGCAAAATTCATATTAAGCTGCTGAGGGCCTGGGAGAAAGAGTTAAAAGAATGGTGCACACACAAAAGGAAGAATAAACTGTTGGTTAACACTAGTACCGCAAAGTCTCACGGCATTATCGCACTATACCAGCAGATGGTCCAGCCTTACGAAAGCAACTACTAGTTGGTATGTTCCTATAATTGTGAGCAAATAGGAACTGCACAAAATGATACTTGGATAAGCACTTGGATGTGTTTCTTAAAGAGAAAGCCGTGTATAGAAGGAACTTATGCGGAGGGAAGAGCTGAGAATTCCTGTCCTTTGCTTTGTGAAATAATGGTGGGAATTTACTACAGAGTTTTCCCACAGCATTTGCAAGGCAGAGTGAAGGATCCAGAGTATGCTTCTGTCATTCTAGCCTATTAAGAACAGATTCTTGCTGCCTCCTGCGTTAAACGTTCATGCCCTCCTGCTGCTAACTAAAGGGACTGTCAAGCTGTTCAGGTCCTCCCCCTGCGAGTCAGACACACCCTTGGCTTTCCCCTGAGCAAAGAGGTCTTTGGAAACAGACATCAGTGAGATGGTGAAAAACTGTACTCACAAAGAAACTTCGTAGAGAGGTTCTGAAAACAACAACAAAAAAGAGGAATCAGCGATGTGCATCAACATGTTTTATGCGTCACAGGAAAAATCCCAGCTGTACCCAGGTATCCCCACCCTCGGGAACAGCCCTACACCCTGCTTCTCCCTGGGAGGGACCAGCTGGGGCCGTGGATGGGGATGCCAGGGACGATGGGGGTGACAGGGATGGAGCCGCCCCGCCCCGCCC
>NW_010423650.1:0-3047 GCF_000710305.1 Buceros rhinoceros silvestris
GCCTGATGAGCCCATGCCGCTGCTTGGGGTGAACCCTGACGCCAACTCCGATGTTGCCCCGGTGAGTGCCTCCTAACAGATGTTCCTGCTTTTCTATTCTTTGTAATCTGCAATTTTTCTCTTTCCGTTGCCTTTCGTCTGTGCATGTGGGTAAGGTGAGGAAGACTTGTTGGAGAGACACTGTGTATTGTTGGCAGTTGCTGATTTTGATCATTTGCTAAGATTTTTCATGAGCCTTATATCTTCTGTGGAAGGCAGAAGTTAGTCCATGCTAGTGTTCTATCCTGTTTCTTTTACGGAGAGTAGATGTAAACGAGATGTTAACTTAGCAGAAGAGGCACATCTACATGTGTATAATTCCCACCCTCATGAACCTTTCAGAGAAATGCATGTCCTTTTCCTGACATGGCCTGATTGTGGTGCTCATTACAGATATGTTGTTAGGGCAACTGTCCTGTTCTTGGGATACCATGTAAGTGAAGGGTTGGAGCTGAGTGTTGTGAGAGCTGTACATGAGCAGCTCTTGAATGACACAAGAGACATGGTTTGCTCTTTTCCATGTACATTGCCTGTAGTACAAGCAGTGTGGATTTCTTCTTCCCAGAGAAGTTTGGCTATATTTTAATATATTTGGAGATATATCATTCCAACTGTATTGGCAGCCCTGGAATATTCCTTCCTTGTGTTGGTAGGTTGTTATGATGTTTGTAACTAACAGTTGCATTATGTACTTATGACATAATGAGAGATTTGTGAGGAGGTCACAGCGTCCTCATTACCTATTAAATACCCGAATTAATGGACCTTCTCTAAGGGCATAAGAAAGAGGTATGCGGGTATATATGGTATGCAGGAAATGAAGTTGTAAGTTACTTATGGTAAAGGCGGTAATTTCTTCGCCACTTTTCTTTCAGGTGAGTCTATCAGCAAATGATGGTTAACCCACCTAGGAAGAGTATAAGAAATTTTGCGAATGCTGTGTGTGTAAAGCTACTGGTGGAGTCATAGCATGTGTTTTGTCTGTTCCCAGGGTTTATTGCTGCCTTCTGAAAATGAGTCTGACGTTCTATTTTTGAATGTCACATTGCTTTGACTCCAGGTGGAGAAGTTGTGGGTTCCTAAGTTTACTTTGCCATTGCATGATATTCCCTGTGAATGGTAGTTAAATTCTTGCTTTGCTTACCATGATGAGGTAAAGGTTGGCCTCTCTGCATCCGATACTGTGTCTGAAAATGTCTCTGGAAGAAATGCACTTGCTTGTCACACAAATGTGGTGAGAAGTCAGTGCAAGATCACTGAGAGAGTGGCCTGGAAGCAGGAAAAAGAGGGTAGTATGCACCAACTGACTGGACCAACTGATCTGGTGCCTAGAGCCAAAGCCTCTGCCACTTACACCAAGACCCTTTTTCCTGTGTCTTGAAAGGGGATGACAATCTTCTGAGAAATCTGTCTGCAAGCAGTAAGCATGGAACTGCAAACACGCATCAGGGGTTCTATGGCTAAGAACTGCTGTGTGAAATGTCTCTCTCCCACGTGTATGTCCTTGTAAGACTGCAATGTAGAGTTTCATCATGGTTGTATTAAGCTTTTCCCAGCCTTGACCAATCTTCAGATATTATTAATGCCTCTTGCTCATGTGAAGTAACTGCTGATGTTTTGTCAGTATTAAAAGGGGTGGGCATGTAGAGAATGGGAGGGTAATTTTATCGGGAATTTTATCAGTTTATTTCGTCTTGTTATTTGAAGTACATGTGAGGAAGCTCCTGTTTTATGCACTCTCATGTCCAGTACCGTTTTTCCTTTAACTGATAGTTTATAGACATAAACATTGAATTAAAGGTTGAATTAATTTGAATTAATTGAATTAAATTCCAAATCTTGATCATGAACCCATGTGCATGATGGTGTGTTAAAGCTGATACTCATAACTGCGTCTTTAACTGAGCTGCATATTGCTGTGCCCTTCAGAACACTTCAAATTTCTTCAGATGAGTGTGATGAGCAGAGAAGTCTCTATTCATGCAGCCGTGTTGTGATCCTTGTTCACTATAAGGCGAAATTCTGTAGGAAACATTTCTTTCAGTGGTGTCTGTCAGCAAAGGCAGCTTTCCTCTTGTGTAACATGTGAGCATATTGGAGCATTCTGTCCACACAAACAGGGCAGGTGGCAGAGTTTCATGTGATATAGTCTGAAATGTCTAAAAGGTGGGTGTAATTGTTCAGTTTTCCCTACTTTTTTTTTGTGAGTCCTGTAGTTGAGTTCCCATGCTTTTCCTTTTCCTGTTGTCCATATAAATGACTTTGAGCTCTGTGCCTATGATCTTTGGTGTAAACTCCTGTGTGATCCTCCTGTGCACTTTGCACCAAATAGATGCTCTTCTTGTGTACCTACTAAAGTTGACAAAATCTGAAGCAATGAATCCTTCACTTTTGTAGGTTTCCCATTCCTTTCTTGTTTCTTCTTGTGTTCTGAAATTGGGCTGAAGCTTGGCTGATAGTCCTTAAAAGTAACAATCTCTTAAAATTATCAGGCTGAGGGAGCAGTTCCCATTGAAATCTGGAAGGTGTTCAGCTGCCAAGACAAAAAATTCTGATATACTTGTGTTTCCCTAAAATATCACTGAACGAGACACTTTTTTGATTGAGTCTGACATATAGCCAAAGGTTGGGTATTGTCCATGGTGCAACTAAAGGCTGTGAATATGAAGCAAAGAGGGGGAGAAACTGGCTTTCAAACATGAAAATAGTTGGGTCAGTGTGACTTTGGCTTGGCAATGGTTTGATTTCATGTCTGGTGCTAAGGCCTGTGCTATTTATTTTACAGTCCTAGCTTTGTCTTCCAGTACTTGTGCAATAACTATGTATGTAGAATGATGATGCTTGGGTAGACCAGCTTATAATTCCTCTTTGAAACCTCCTTTATCCATCTGTATCTCCCCATAACATTGTGCTGTAGACTTTCTTCATAGCTGTAATTACATTTCCTGAGGCCTTTGTTTCCTGGAAATCTTCCCCTTTTCTGGGTATTTCTTTGTGTTTTTGAGACA
>NW_010423651.1:0-12438 GCF_000710305.1 Buceros rhinoceros silvestris
CTGCGTGGGGCCCGCGGGTCCTGGCCGTTCTCTGGCCCCTCGTATATTCGCTGTGTGAGGCGATGTGTGAGGTGACGAGACGTGAGCGTCTGCAGCGAGCCTCAGGGAAGTCCCCCTTCTCTGCCAGCCGCGCCTCCCGCCCCCAGAAGGGTTAGCCCAGACAAATTGGGTTGAGGCTGGCCCGCTTCCAGGAGCTCAGCGCCGCCAGTTCTGTCTGAATGTTTCTGATTGGCTTCGCAGACTAACCGCCCTTCTCCCTCAGCGGTAGACACACATAATGTGACTACGTTCCCTGACAAAGACGAGGAATTCCAACGGCCGGGTGACCTGAGCACTGTCCTGTAGCATAGCGCGGCGGTATGTCGAAGAGTCGTCCCAGGTGGCCGTACAATTGTCTGGCCGAAAATAAGGAGAAATGCAGGGTCTTGCCAGAACTGTCATCCTGAGTTATTTCCAGGGAATGCCAACGTCTTTTAGTGTTTGTTTGGTTACCCAGCTGTGTTGCCTTCAAAACTGCATTTAGATTTGAGAATTTGTTAGGTGCACAGAAGCTGTTCTCCTACGCAAATGTTAGAAGAACTGTTTTTAAATTTGTGGGTCTATTAAACCATCCGTTTTTCAGTGGTAAGGTCTTGTCTGGCATAACTACCTGTAGTGTGTGCAGGATGCGGTACATTGAACAGACTGAAGTAAAATGCTGGCACTACATTTGTAGCTGTAAACTCCCATTTTAAAGAGTTCTGTGGCTTTTGCATTAAGAGTAAACAAGAGCTATCCTATCGGCTTTGGAGACCATATTGCTCAGTGGAGGCCCTCGGTAGGCGGGTGGCGCTTTGCTCTAGCTGATTGTAATGTGACGTTCTCCAACTGTGCAGTTCCTAATTTGCCTCTGATTTGCTGGGTGTGGAGAGCTCACATGGGCCAGAGGTTTTTGCTGGAATATTCCTGAGGTAAACCATATCTCTGTGTTCTTAGAATTCCATTTTGTAGATTCTGGCTGTTAGTAGCCGAGTTCTTCACTTACGCACCGTGATTCATATTTAAAGATAATTTTCACCACTCTTTGTGAACAATGAAATGTTCCATCTAAGTCTGTATTTTTCAGTATTAGGTATATATATGCAAAGTTTTGTTTCATGAAGGTATTCTGGAGAATGATTAATTGTGTGATGTGCTTTGAACAGATTACTGTACCTCCACAGATCACTATTTTGACTGCATATATTACTTTTGAGAGCTGTTGCATAGCTTGGGTGATGCCATTATAGCTACAAGTTGTTGAAGAAAGATGTTTACATGGTGGAATATATTCTGCAAGCCATTTTTCCTAACAGAAAATGCCTGTGGTATTGAAAAAATGTCACGTAATGTGCATTGCTTTGGAAGCTGCAGCTCCCTGATTTCCAATTTTAGTTTTGTTACTGTCTCTCTGCATTTTCTCAGGGAAGAATCATCGGGTTTAAGACATAGCTATTTAAAAAGTGGCTGATAGGGCCCTGATTTTGCATTGACGTTAGCAAAGGAGTCACCATGACTGGCCGTTCTCGGAAAACTAAGTTATAGTTTCCATATATTCAGATCTGTTTACTCTATTTGAAGTTGTGATACAAATCAAGGACAGCCAGTAACTAGGATCTCAGCACTGGAGGTCATTTTCAAAGAGGACAGGCTTTTTAGCCATACTGCTGGAGTGTCACAAACCGGCAGTATTACCTATGGACCTTAAACTCAACATACACAATGTTAAGTAATTATGTACTGTTACAAATAATAAACAGTTGATCTGAATATCCCCTTTCAGAATTTGGTGGCTTCCTCATGACAAGCATAACTAACTTTTCATTTGGTCTAAAACACTTAACTTTGAATAAACTTTTAGTGTCCATGGATTACTGCTAACAGAAATACTGTGTCATGGCTTGGCCTTGCAGACGAAGATTTGGGAAGGGCTTTACCCACGCTTACTGCAAGCGCGCTGATGGCTGAAAAGGCCAATGCAGGATAGGCAAGTCCGGTTGCAAAGAGCACAGCGGAAGGTCTCCTTGGGTGGTACAGTCGAGGCACGGTTCTTTCTGCGCTGTCTTTTCTCCTCGAGACTGATTCTACGCGTGCTCTCAAAGGAGGCAGCAGCGTTATGTATGGTGTGTCTCCAAACCTCCCGACTGGAGGCCAGGGTGGACCACTGATGGTATCCCTATGTAGATGGGGGTACCTGTACCTGCTAGAGGTGGATTCTCACCCTGACTCTGCTCTTGACAAATTTGGGCTAACAGTTTCAGTTTTCTACATCTGTTTCCCTTCTTTTGTCTGTCTGAGGAGCTGATCAGACTCAAGGTATGAGCTTGGTCATCTCCACTACTGTTGCCAGGGCATTTCAGTCAGGTGCAGCAAGTGTCTGCTTATCAAGAGAAATGCATTTGCTGAAGTTCTAAAATTACTGCACAAGAAATCCTAACATGAGGGTTTCTCTCCTTTCTCTTCCTTCTCTTGCCTGTACTTTGAATAAATACCTCATCTCGTCTCTGCTGTACAACAGCATTAATAGTCCTGTTCCTCATGTGACTACTTAACTGTTTATACATTTAAACCAAATAGATGTAATAGGTCACCAGGCAGTTTGGTTTATTCTAATATATTAATATATATTATCACATATTGGTAATTTTTGAGAGTAAACTACAGTTGTTGTAGGAACTTTGTCAGTTGGAACTTTAAGAACTAAACTGAACAAAGATCATGGAAAATATCTTTCATTAGCCAGGCAGTAAACTGAATGATCTGTAAAAGGTCTTTTTTATCTCCTCATCCTGCTGTTTGGTTCCACAAAACACATCTTCATTCAAAATCCATTGATCAGTCGAGCAGTTCAGGCAACACTCTACTCTCCAAAGAAAAGAGGTAACATTACAGCTCTCGGAGTGCTAGAATTCACAGTAATTCTGATGTTGTTTCTTCCACTTTGGTTTTTGATTACTCTTAATTTCTGATGCTGAGCGATGTTGCTAAACAAAAAGAGAGAATAGCCTATTATTGCCAGTGCCTGGCAGTGCCTGATTTGCAAAGTTTTATAATAAAGGAATATTGCCAGGTGAGCCAAATAATAAATAATGGTATAGCCAATGCAAAATGCTCATGAAAAACATCTTGTGAGGCTATCAGACAGCATGTTGAAATGCAACATACCATTTGTGCTATAACAAATAGTTCCTTCATTTGCTTTACAGTCACAGGAGCAAATGTACCCTCTCTACAAGTGAAGAAGGGGTGTATCTACAGGCAACATCTGCAAAAATGAAATGCTGGACTTCATTGCAGTTGAAACTGATATTAGCAAGCATTCACCATGCCTGACTGCTTAATTTCAATTTCTTCATTGTCTGTCATTAAATTAGTAGTGCTTATGGAGATTCTGCACTAATAACATGTAATAGGAATTAAAAGTAAGATACTCTGTGTTTTTTGGCTTCGTTTGTCAGGAGATTTAATAGTTGAAATTCCCCTGATAGAACTCAGGAGGTGGGGAGTTACTATTTCAAAACTGTTAACAAACCTTATTTTCCAATAATCACTGTAATATTGGAGCTGTCTTAAGAAGCAGATGAGTAGCACTATTTTCCTTTTGCTGGCAGAAAAAGAGGAATTAAGAGACTTGCTGTTGGCTGTGGTGACGGTGTTGGTGTGGCAAATGGAGCTGAGCTGTGCAGATGCATCGTCTGTGCCTTCAGCACACTTGCTCTTGTGCCTGGTGATTGTTCTGAGGGAAAGTTCAAAAGGGAACAAACTGAGAGGTATACAAACAGCATACATTTTTCATGAGTATTTTTATTCCACTCCAGCAGCTACCAAACAGCACTGAAGAAAGTACTAGCATAATGCAGCAATTGTTGCCACCTTCTGATCTTGGCATTTTTTTCTACTTCTTTCTACTTATTTTATCTAAAATAAAAAAGTTTAATAATTCTTTCAGGCTTCAGTTTTTTTCTTTTGTTTTGTTTTGTATTCTCTCTCTGTTACTGTTACTCATGTTCCATTCTTTTTTTATGTGTTTTTTGCTATTAGAGCAATACATACTGAAATCAACTGGGAATGGGCTACATATGAAATACTCTTTTATATAAAACATAATAGCAGTTGAAGGCCTCAAAAATGATGCTCTTAAGCAGGGAAATTGGATTGCAGGCATGTTAAGAATAACGAGGAGGACTAACTGATACAAAAAGATAAATTTTCTAATCAGCTTACAAGTTCATGGTCAAAACAGCATTAAAGTATCTGCAGATAGAGAAGCAAAGGTCATTATAACACAGGACTATATGAAAGTACAATAAAAGAATACCGTTAGAACCTATAGTACATATGTGTGATGGTAATAAATAAGCAAGTTACCATCCCTCTCTTGTTTTATTCAGCCAGCAAGCCTATGCTGCCACTGTCCAGTCTGCTAAAATCAGCAAATTGGAAAACAGTTCAAAGTACAACGTGTGAAATATTTTCGTTCAGGATGCTAGCTAGATCTTAACTAGGATTTGTTTTACACATATAAGGTGAATTAAAGCCTAGTGCTAAGGTCCAGAGTGAATTATTCCAATTAATCATCTGGTATAGGTCTGCAGGCCCACTTACAAAATTAGCAGCTCATAATTAACACTGAAGTGAGTCAAGATGGACAGATATTGATGCTGGGAAAATAGGATTTTATTCTTGATTCCTACAAAATATTTTGAACCCAAAATGATCTAATGTATATGCAAAGGTGTGTTTTGAGACTGTTTTCCTGAGATGATAGAGGGAGAGCTGGCCAGACAAGAAAAATTACAAGCAAGAGCAGACCAGTTTAGCATCTGCCTGGTGTAGAGCACAACTTGAGGATTTACTGTAAAAGTTAAGAACTCTGTTACTTAAGGAGACTGGCTGAATTGAAGAATGAGTATCTTCATGAATGGAGAACATTTTTTTGTTAAGTAATTCAACAGAATCTATCCAAAACTGAAGAAGAAGGAAAAAAAAATGCAGCTTGCACCCTCCACTATCATTTTTTGCAGGGAAAAATTTATGAAGAAATCGTCCATTTAGAACAAATCAATAATGACAAGAATTCAAATCTCACCGAAATGCATAAAACATTAAACAAATGCTGTATTTTAATTAATCTGGTAGAAGCTGTAACAATTGTAACACCCAGTCATATTTACAAGGATATTCTGTTTGGCCGCCTCTTCCTGACCAATCTGACCAACGTGCAGCTACTAAATAACTGTTGTATCAAGAGGTGATCCAGTCTGTCACAGCCAATTCCTGACTCATCCAGGGAGGTGTACAGCAGTAACACTTTTCGCTTCATTCTCCACATTCTCTTCAGTCAAGGTGCAAGCCAAAACACACTCGAAACCCTGCTCGTGACACAAATCGCAGAGGAATCGGGACATTAGAATTGCCTGTACTGTCGCTGCAGCTAAGTGAGGGAAAACTGAGGTGGCACAAAGCCACCTTCCCTCATTTCAGGCTGTCTAGGAATCACACTGGCTGAAATAATCACTTTAAGGATGTCTTCCAGTCCATACCAAACCCTTTTCCTGCCGTGGAACCCCCTCTGAGCATTTAACATGCAGCCAACAACAGACAAGAGGTCTGCCTGATAAAAATATTGATGTATCGTTGAGTGTATGTTGTGTCCCAGCAAGTCTGATGTAATGTATGTTATTCATGTCACAGGATTGCATACACACAACCACCTGAACACTAGGGACGTATATGATTTATATGTTCGATTTTAGGATTTCTGGTGATCATTATCATTGTCTTTCCAAGAATTAGAATGTTTCTTGGGTTTCATTTTGCTTTCCAAACCCCCAGGTTTCCCCTTACAGTTCCAAAGAGAGAAATAAATGCTTCTGTAGCTGAGCGAGGTCCCAGATAGCTCTGGAGATGCTACTGGACTACAGATGCCCCCAGTTTGTCCTTAAAGGGTAATGCCAGCCGGAAGAGCCACGCACTCTAGCTCAGTAAAGAAATGATGGATGACAAGGACAGTGTTTAGAACAGCAGCATGGGAGACTCCAAAGTAATGAAGCCTAATGCTTAAGCCCAGAGACAAAACAGGGCCCTTCTCAGTAATGTTGTTACCCATGGAGTTTTTTCCCTGTTATTCTAGCAACAACTGATTTCTCTTGTGAAAGACCATGAAATCCTCCTCTAGCTGCACAGGTCCCAAGAGAAAAATCAGTTACATACCTTGCAGTGGAACAGTAGAATTGAGAGTGCATTTATCTGACTGAAGACATGCCGGTGTTGTGAAAATACCTTGTGATGGCAGCTAGATAAAAGCTGTGGATAGGACTCTGGAATTCTGTGTATGAACAAGGACTCACAAAATTGAAATTAAACCAGTTTGAGCTGTCTGAAAGTATGTTCAGAAACATACTAGAAACATACACATATGTCTGAAAGTTAATTCCAGTGCAAGTTTATGAGGAGTGGATTGGAGACACTGCTGTAAGGAATTTTCTTGGAAAAAATGTTATTAAATATCTCTCAAGTGCAAGGTGCATATTTTCATCCCCCAGCAGTCTTCCTAAAATACACATGCCTGGTGATGAACCTTCTGTTCCCAGTTGAAAGCCAGTTTTTAAAATGTGAGATAAATGGATGCAGAAACAAAGTAACCTAAAACATGGACCTGGAAGTTCGCAACGGAGAAAGCAATAAAGAAAACCGCAACCCAATGGAGTGAGAATTGTGTTTGCTATTGCACTGATTCAATCAGAGAGTTGAGCGTATTGGCCTCTCCAAGCCAAGGCTGAAGGTGTCTGCTTCATAGCATTTCCAAACCCTGTAGAGCAAGGAACCTGTGCAAAACCTGTACAAACCCTGTACAGCAAAGAACGGGAGGGGTTTGCACTTGCACAGCTCTTGCACGAGTGATCATAGATCTGGCACTTGGTGACAGCCGCTGCAGATGTACTCAGAGACTCCACAGTTCTCCCTCAGTCCTCTCCAACTTGAAGTTAAGGCTTTATACCATTTTATTACTCTCTAACATCCCTTATACAACTGAGGCTTCCAAGGAGTGGACGAAGGACAGGGCTCAGCTCGCTTGTGTTCCTGAAACAGCCTCTCCTGCTGCTGTTACCACAGGCAGGCTACTTGGCTATGTGGGCCCTTGGTCCCACCAATCAGGCCTTTACTTTCTGCTCCCAACTCCCTTCCAGAGTTGCCAAATCCACCTCCTGTGTTCCTCACATGATATTGCTTCTCAAACTCACTGTCTGTCATTCCTTCTTGTTTTCTGAACAGCTGGACTGTTCACGTGTTCGGCCTTCTAAAAGGCACGGCTACCTGTTCTCACTTCAAAGTGCCTGTCACAGAAATGGAAGAAAGAGTATTTATCCAGTTTGACGTAAAGCACTGGGAAAAAGCCCGGTCCTTTATTGTCTTCATCAACGTAAGATCACGGCCTTTAACTTAACATTTTTGGTATTCTCCCATTTGTGAGAAATCTAGCAAGTGAACAGCCTCAGCATGATAAGAACTTTATAATCCTTTCTAAAATTACTTTTCTCTATCATAGAGTACATATTAAAAATGGAGAATAAGGTCAATTCCTAACACACCATCTTTTATTGTCATGAGTCCTGTTTTCCAAACTTGCTACTGAAATTATAAATTTACTGAATGCTTCAGAATTCAAGAAAAAAAATGTCATTTCAGCCAGTGAAGAGATTTTCATCAGAATATACAAATGAGATTTTTAGAAGTCCTGTGAAAAAACGTCATATCAATTAATGGAGAGTTTAGGAGTCAGTCTGCTGACTTTGTTTCTCCATCAGTTTGGGATGACAAAGAAAATTCTTGTTGTCTGAAAAATATACATTGTCACCTGCCAAGACTGGAAAAAATCAGAAGCCACCCCGATGAAATGATGAAGTAAGCAGCAAGCAATTCATCATTCAAGTGACATTAAACTATTAATGAAAAGATTTTTCTTTACACCACCGGCCATTTAAAGGACCGGCCATTTAAAATGGACAGGATAGCATGTGCTAAAATACTGTTTCTATACCAGACTTCACAAAATTCTGTTAACTAACATAGTTAATAGACGACACTTAAGCATTTGTTTATCCTTATTTGGACAAGGCCAAAGGCTTTTTTCATTCCTTGGTATTATATAGTCAGAAATTTACCGGATCTTCAAGATTCAAATCAGCTGTTAAATTACTAAGCTATTACCAAATCCAGTTTGTAATTTCTTTTTCCAGGAAAATTGCACATTTATTCAGACAGAGTTTAACTTGCAGCATGTATGCATAAAACCATTGCATATGTCAAGTAAGATGATCCTGTGAATGATGCTGGAATACTTCCCCGACCCTGAAACTGCTGATGATTACCACTGCAGAAATGAGTGGGGGGGGGGAAAAAAAGGATTTGTAGGGGTCTGGTCCTCCACACCACTGTCAGCAGAATTTCAAAATAAGTTATCTTCCAGTCTCAGTACTCCTTCCCCCCCTCATACTCACCTTGTGATTTCTTTCTTCTTGTCTCCAATTCTCGCATGGACTGACCCAGCTGACCAAGGGTACCCTAGTAGAAGAGGCCGTAGCTCCACTCAGTTCCCTGAAGTTATCTTCACCCGTAACATAGTTGGAGTATTTCACACAGGGAGGCTGTAGAGGTTACTACTACACCACCTCCAGTCCTGAGCTTCAGCCATTGCCCTTCAGCCACATGCAGCATTTTCACAAGGTAAACAATACACTAGAAATCAAAGTCAGGAAGACAAGAGGATGAAAAGTGGACTGTCACTGAAATCATCACGATTTATTTAATAACACCATGAAATGGCACACTGTAGCTTCACCAGCTCATCAGAGTCCATTCCCCTAATCTGTACACGACAATGACAACTTCTGAATGTAACAATGAAATCCAAGGGCCAAATTCACCTCCAGTGTAACTCTTCTAAAGTTGATGAAGGTATGTCAGAATTAATTTAGTCCAGCAATTATTCTCCCTTATCTGGAGTAACAGTGGGGCTGCAACCCCTGATGAATGACAAACCCAGATAATACAGGTACTGTGGCGCATGGCTGAGAGCATTGGTATGACCGTGCTTGGAAACAGGTGATATCCAGTGAGGATCAGACCTGGAAGAGAAATTACTGCAGCAGAACTTCTTGGGTGTTTTTCTACAGTGTTTTGGGTGTGCGCTCCAAAACACTGTGGGCCAAGTACACACTGTGGAGCTAGCAGGTCCTCCCTGAGCACAGCAAAGCACAGTGCAAAGGTGCAGGAATCAGGTTCCCTCTAGGTGGATTTACTTGCTCCATTTCAGCATCAGCCAGATGGGCCTGTGTGGAATCAGCATACCACGCCCGTGCTCTTCCTAACTGGAGGACGATGCAGAGACATTGTGGCTGGATCTGCACAGAGCCAATGTAGATTTATAGGGGAGTTTAGCTGATACGTTGCTAAAATATAGCTTGTAAGTGTTTAGCTTACTTATAGCTCTTATGGGTTCTTACAGGCCCATTCCAAAATGGGCCACATCTGGCACATATTGTCCACAGATAATTGAGAGTTGACTGGATATGATTCAAACTAAGTCATGTTTAAGAGACAGATTTCTTTTCCTTGGAATTTTCATGGAAACAGCCAACAGAAACAAAGACAAAATAAGGTATACATTCAAATTGTGGATCCCTCAAATACAATATATACATACTGTTTGTGATTTGTAATTTAAGAGGCCAGAGAGGTAGCAATTCCATATGTAACAACAGCCGAATGTTCTCACAAGCACCTACTCAAACGAGACCCATCCCACAGGAGTGAACTGGAGTGCCATGTTTTCCCAGCCCTGTTTCTTTTGCCTTCCATCCCAAAGGCTTACGCACATCCAGTTCACTTTCTGTTTAATCCCCTCTATCCCTACACTTTTCCTGCCCCCTTACCTGCACACCGTCACACAGCATGGCTTTATAGATGGATGTATTTTGTTTATGTCAAAAACACTTTCATGTACATTTCCAATAGCTCATATGACTATTGTCTGTCTGTTAAATGTCCTGTCTTTTTTAGGAAAACATTCAGAAGGGGCTAAAAGCAGTGGTTAGCGCCCTAGGAGACGGCAGCTCTTTGCAGGTATCCGGAAGCTGAGAAACAGCTGCTCTACTGTGTTTTATCAGCTGGAGGATTAGAGGGGGCTAGCGACGGCGGCTCACATCTTCCACCTGTGCTACGACCTCTCTCTATCACCTTCATCAGGTGACTTGCTGCTTGCTGTTATTTTCATCTGACTGTGGAATGAGGATGATAATGTAAAAGGTGTTGTGAGGTTAACTCAATAGTACTTAGAGGCCCTTTAGGACACTCATGTGAAAACATGGGTGTACAGAATATCAAAGCATAATTATTACAAAAATGTACACTATCGTTTAGAGTAAAAGGGAATTAAAGGCAGGATGAATCAGACCACTGGAACTGAAGGATTTTGAGGCATGATACTAAATAAGTGAAAAGCAGAACACTTAATTGAACTTAGGGAGGGTTTTCTTAGCAAGCAATGTTCATTTCCTTCATGATTTTTTTTTATATATGTATATAGGTGTCTGAAACAATGTGTAAGATGTTGCAGTATGACTGGAAATGGGATGTTGTAAGGGCCCAATCTTGTAAGCATATTCAGAGCCCCAGTGAATACTACCTTAACAAGTTAAGTCCAGGTTTAGGTCCCTATTGTTTTATTATTATAGGTTATATCATCAGATGAAGATCTACTGGAGACAATCTGAATTTATTATAATTGCAGGACTTTTTAAGAATTATGTTATCAAAAAGCACCCGAGGATTTACCATATTTGGATTTATTAGAGATAAAAGGTCCAAACCAAGCCACATTGCCATCAAGTCCCCTGGCTGCTCCTAAGAAACCAATGTTACTTCTGTAACTAATGTTCTTTTTCAGAAAACATTAAGTACTTCAGGAAATGGAGTATGTACAACTCGATCCAGAATAGGCTGAAGGGATGACATTTATAAAGCTCAGGTTGCCACAAATCAGATTTAACTATAACTGTATTGTGTGTGATATAAAATCAGACATAAATGAGATGTAATGCTAAAAGAGCAGAAGTTATACTAGCCTACATTTCATTCATTTGAACTTTCTTTTATTTATCTGCTTGTTTGGATTAGACAGTATCATGAACATTCCAGCAGCAGCTCGCTAGTTGGGATTTCTATTTATAGCATACTCTCTCTTTATTGGATGCCCCTCCACATTAGTTTCAATAAGGCAGTAATTAGGCCCTTAAAGCAGAATTAAGGTATCTTTAATAATTGAGTTTAGATACAAAATTTACCCACTATTCTTTCAAAAGGCAATAATTTCTTATAACTCTTTGGGACTGCAAAAGAGGATACATTTCTAAATGTTCCTCTTTTACATTTTCTTCTGTTTTTCTTTTATGTATTTTGGGGGCAAACAGCCACCATCTCTGCAAATTTCAGATTTCACACATGCATGTATTTAGCCATAAGGCAATACTGAACTTTCAAAATTAAGCATACAGCTCTTCCCTATAGGATAGGAGATTTCTTTTGCATTCTGAATAATCTTAGTCATTACAGCCAGGGGAACTACTTAGCTCTATGTGATGCCTAACTAACCTCAGACTTTGCCCTTGCATTGGAGAGAGATGGGTTTGGTGGATGGACTGTTAGATGGATGAGGAACTGGCTGGATGGCTGTGTCCAGAAAGTCACAGTCAGTGGCACAATGTTCCAGTGGAAAACAGTAACCAGTCGTTTCCCTCAAGGGTCCATACTGGGACCAATACTATTGAGTATCTTGATCAATGACACAGACAGTGGGATCGAGTCACCCTCAGCAAGTCTGCAGCTAACACCAAGCTGAGTGGTGCAGCTGACATGGCTGAGGAATGGGATTCCATCTGGAGGGACCTGGACGGGTTAGAGAGGTGAGCCTGTGTGAACTTCATGAGGTTAAGTGCAAGGTCCTGCACCTGGGTCGGGGCAATCTCTGGTATCAGTACAGGCTGGGGGATCATGGGATTGAGAGCAGCCCTGCGGAGAAGGACTTGGGGGTACTGGTGGGTAAAAAGCTGGACATGAGCCAGCAATGTGTGCTCTCAGCCCAGAAAGCCAACCATATCCTGGGCTGTGACCTCAACAGCGTGGCCAGCAGGTCAGGGCAGGGGATCCTGCCCCTCTGCTCCACTCTGGTGAGACCTCACCTGCAGTGCTGTGTCCAGATCTGGAGTCCTCAGCACAGGAGAGACATGGAGCGGGTCCAGGGGAGGCCACAGAAGTG
This sequence comes from Buceros rhinoceros silvestris, assembly GCF_000710305.1. Lineage (NCBI taxonomy): Eukaryota > Metazoa > Chordata > Aves > Bucerotiformes > Bucerotidae > Buceros > Buceros rhinoceros. The sequence continues at coordinate 12,335 of NW_010423651.1, forward strand.
ATCAGAGGGCTGGAGCACCTCTGCTATGAGGCCAGGCTGAGAGAGTTGGGATTGTTCAGCCTTATTGCGGCTTTGGTGGAAGTGCTCGCCAAGCCACTCTCCAT
>NW_010423652.1:0-13553 GCF_000710305.1 Buceros rhinoceros silvestris
GGGTGTGCGCGGTGCCGGTCCTGCCTCCTTCGGTGCTATGTGAGACGGGGAGAGCATCGGTTGCCAAAGGCTTTAGTTGTTACATGCATGCAATAATCTTCTCCAAAATGGATTTTAGTCAGAGCAATTTATTTGGCTACATAGAAGACCTGCAGGAACTAACTATTATAGAGAGGCCAGTACGCAGGAGCCTGAAGGTATATACTTCAAAATAGAACGATGCTTTAAAATCCATTTGAAATTGTGTCTGTTTTATTTATGCAGAGCTAACCGAATGGGCAGTTTGTTTTTTACAAACCAGCATACTAAAAAAATGTTTTCAGTCGTTTTGGAATAAACAATCTCGAATATATAGCAAGGACTTAATATTTTCAGTATAAGAATATTAAGCTGGAAAAAGAACAAGCTTAGGTCTGTAATTTATATATGACTTGTTTATACTCTTAAGTGATTAATAGTGGTAGTGTCTGACGTGGAACGGTACTTGTGTTACATCCCATCTTTTCCTGGTAAGAGACTTCTTTGATTGAATTTGAAATGTTGGCTAGAGATTTCAAGGATTAAATTCAAATTACTCATGGAACTATCCCTGGATATGTGTGGAGGAAGGGATTGTTTTAAGAAGATTAAAATGATGAAATAGTAAGATATTGTAAACTCATAATCTCTGTTTCATACTTGACAGACACCAGAAGAAATAGAAAGATTGACAGTTGATGAAGAACTCAGTGATATTGAAAGGGCTGTTTATCTACTCAGGTATTTCCTAAAATATTGCTGTGAAGCATTGCTGACCGTCATGCTTACATACAGCTTTTTTAGTGCTTTTCAATAGGGTTTTTTTTTTTTTTACTTTCTGCTATGTTAAATGTATAGGCAAGATAAAAATAGATACGGTAATTAAAAAAAAATACAGAATATGGTGGCTGTGTACATGTAACATTTCCGAGTTTGTAACGTGGCCCTCACCAACACTGTGTTACACTTCATTTTCTCTTCCTCTGCAGTTGATTTTGCAAGGTTCCCTGAGTGTTAGCGTTAACAGCACCAGTCATTCAGTGACTTCGTATTCACTCTAAGGCATGAGCAGTTAAGGCAGACTGGTAACAGAGCTCTTTGAGCATACTATATACGTCTGGGCTTTCAGAAGAGAGAACCTAAGAGATTAGTTTTACAGTCCTTAGGAAATACCATAGAAGATGCTATATTAATACTTCCCTGCATTCTGATTTTTCATTTTACCTCTTTTTGATATTTATTTGCAACTACTTGAATAACATAAACTTTGATAGTTTAAAATACTTCCAACTACTCTCCAAGTCATGTTCGACAGTACAAATGTTCTGAGGGATTTTTATTTTAATATGCATTTTTGAACAATACCTAGTAATTGGAGAACCAGCTGCAGCTCCCTCTCAGTTTGCTTATTCTGCTGTTTTAAGTGTTCTTCTAGCCTCTGCCTGTTCTCAGTGTTTAGAGTAGATATTCTCAGTGCCTTGATTTTCTCTTTTTGGGCACGTGAGATTATTTTTAGGTAAGCATTTCTGTCCACTGATACTACTTCTGATACTGAGTTTTGTTTATGGGATTTTTTTTAATGCTGAACTTTTGCAAATTGTGGATTTTAAAACTTGCTTTGCTAATGTTTTGTGTAATTAAAGCAGTCTGACTGGGGAAATTCAGAGGAAGCAGTTTGGATATGGTGCATGTCATTGCAAAGGATGCATATCAATTTTGGTTTTTACCTCACAGCAATCATCATAGTTGAATTTTTAATTTTTCTTTCCTTTCCCTGTGTGTCAGCAAACTTCTTTGCTCTTTTCCCAATTAAGGATCGTGTTTCCAGCAGTATGTCTTTACTGGATCATTGCCTTGTTAAAGGGTAAAAGGTTCCACTTCGTATCTTTAATCTTACTAATTGCTTTTCCACCTGGCCTTGAACTTCTCTGCACATCTTCAGCTGCATTCTCTCTACTTGAGCAGCTATTCTGGGGACATAATACTCTTTTCCTTGTAATGAGGTTTTCATTTTTGCCTCTGCATTGTCCTCATTGCTGACAGGTGGCTTCATCTCTGCTTGATAAGCTTTCTGTAAGGCAATCACTTGCTGTGATTGTCCAGGTATGTTAATACAATAATCCAGTGGAAGATTTTGCTGTTCAATTTTGTATCGCCTTTCCTGGACTGAGTTGGAGTATAAGCAAACAGAGTTGAAAAGCTGCCTGTAGCACAGGTAGTATCCTTTGTAGAGTGTAAAAAGGTACGTATTTTTGGCTTGCCTGATGTTTTTTAATCTCTTAAATACAATACCCTTGCCTGTTCCTGTTTGACAGTAATGTCAGTCTGGTCTTTTCATGCCTCATTTTCTAACTCAGATGCATTATTTGCTGTCCTTCAGGTTGTCCCTTATGTGGGACTTTCCTTGATGTTACCCGAAAAGACACTGCCTTTAGCTGAAAATCCCACTATAGAAATTGCTTTGGTGAGATTGAAAAGAATTGTTAATGATGTCTGTGTTGTGCTCCATTTGGAAAGGATGATGCTATCTCCATATACATTAAAAAATATCTGAGAACAATAATAGAAAATAAATCTCTTAAATATCTACAGATAGTATCAAAATACTTAATGTTGTGTCACGTTGTCTTTTATATTGTCACTCATTTATGTAACTCTAATCTGCAAGTTGGAGATTTTTAATTTACTGAGGAGGATATCTTCAGTGTTGCTTGTACAGTACAATGGAGCTGACTAAGACTGAGTGAAACCTTTGGGTGGAAGTCCAGAAAAAGTCCTCAAATTTTAATGACTTGCATTCTGAGAAAAAAAGCCCACTGCTTCCTTCTCACCTTTCCCTCCAAAACCTGCCCCAATTTCTCCTCCCTACCCTTGAACTTGGGTACTCTGTTCTGCTTATATGCAGGATTGCTGTTATGCTTAGTAGATACCTGATTTTTCTAGATTTCTGTTTCTGAAGTCTTTTACTATTGTAGTCTGAAAACAGGTACATTGACATCCTAGTTGGAGAGAATAGTACAGCCTTTTACTGTGTGAGGTTTTTGGAGCCTGAATAATGTTTTTGTTTGTTTTGGTGTGGTTGGGGACTGGTATTTTTTTTTTCCATGACTGATTCTTGCTATACTGTGTATATGAGGAGGTATTCATTTCCCAACTCTGATCAGTTTCATCAGTTCATTCTTCTTTTTTCACCTCTTGTATTACTTTAAATTTTCCAGTAATACTATAGAGTTTATGGCATGCTGTTTTACTTCTTGATATCGTAAAGTTTTTTGTTTTGCTCATCTCCTATATACTTGTATTCATCTAATAATTATTTTGTATTCCTGCAGTGTCTTGTCTGTCTGTATCCAGCCATGATATATTGTCATAGAGTTTTGTAAATTTTGCTTCATTGTTTTCTCGTAAGTATGACATAAATATATGTCTACAAATGTTCTTAGCACATGGCGAGTACATTGGCACATTAATCCTGTGCGAAACCTCACTTTCACAGGAACGTGGCTTCATTTTAATTGGTCTTCTGTTGTTACCTATCATAACTTGGTTTTACATTCGAAAGTGCCAATTGTAGTTTTGATAATCCTGACAAGTTCACATATATATAATTTTTATTTTTAGGGGATGACTTTGCTTTCAGTCTCCTCTTTTCTCCCAGTACCTTTTTCACATAACTATGTAATGATGTAGATTGACAAAATAATCTGGCTAAATCTGATCATTTTTAGTCAGACTAGTTTTCAGCTAAATCACCTCCTTGATTTGGCTCATCATGTGGATATATGAACAGTTGTGCACGCAAAGGGAAAGGACTTAGTACTCCTGGTGGCCAAAGTCACTTTAATATGACGTAAACGTGGGTGAACTTCAGCTTTAGACCATTGTTGCCCAGAGTGCTCAGTTTTAATTAGGTAACATTCTGCGATTAGACTGAGCAAGCTCTAATTTAATAATAACACAGTAGCAAATTGGACTATCATTTGTTATAATCTCAATTAACCTTGATACTGGTTGAGGAACTGGGATTCCTTAGACCAGGTTTGTCAGGGATATTTATGAACTTGCCATGGAAATCAAATGGCTTTAGATACCTGAAGAGGGAGAGGCATCCAAATGTCTAAGATCTGTGCTTCAGATCTTCAGCCTGAGTGCTTGGGGGTTTCTGAAGAGTTGTATTCTGACTGTGTTTTGGATGTGCTGTCTCCACGGAATGTGCATCTCAACCATGTTGTTTTCAAGACTGATAGCTTATCATAAAACCATCAGCAGATTAAAGACAAGCTGCCAGACTGCGCAGAAGCAACTGAGTAGTTTGCATTCCACTTCAGGGCATCATGACCTCTTCCAGGACAGTGGCAATAAGTAGCTCGGAGACAATAATTTTTATTCCTGCTATGAACTTTTGCCTGTGATATTAGTTTCTATGTTTGCTGATGTTTGATGTTATTACGTATTTTTATTTGTCTTAGTGTAGCTCACCCTTTTATGGCATACAGCCAATAGCAAAATACATATTCTTTGCCTGATGTGAATCTGTTTTGGATACAAGGCTGTTTATTGGCCTGCACGCTGTAGCATAGTTTGTTTTCTGAAAACTTTTCTGATAGATTTCCCTAGGGGTTTTACATTGTTGTTTGTATTCAGCTACTTTTTGTTTATTTGTGCCTGCTTAGAGTTAAAGCTTCTAGGCCTTGACATTTCTGTCATACTCAAAATAACAGGGTAGTAATGAGCTATCAAGAAGAAGGCTGAATTATTCACCCTTTTGGGAACATACTGTACTTTGGTTTTGGAGTGATCTCTTTAGAAAACAATACAAGCCCTCTGCAAAACATTTAGCACAGTTTTTGAAGATACAGTAGATACTTTACCTAGATTGGAAAGAATTCAATGTATAAACTTAGCATGTCTTAAAAAACAACAAAAAGAGTTGTATTGTATTGTAGCCATCTGTGATTAGTTATTCTCAAATTCTAAACAACTTTTTATACAGTATATGTTGTTACTGTGAGTGTCAAAACTACTACTATTTAAAAGATTTTAAAATTTTCCTTCTAGTTTTAATCTTCATGTTAGTTTTGGAGGTTTTCTATTCTGTCTAGGTGCAGGCAACTCACCTCTGAATTTAAATGAAAACTTTCTTTTAAATGTAACTTTAGGAGCTGTTTTTCTAATGTAAATAATGTGCCAAATTTTTTGTGTTAACCTAATTATGAAAACTGGCTACTCTGAATTATACAGCTCCTGAGTTTATGGTCCTGATACATACATAGTATACTGAAAGATCCAGCTGTCATGCTAAGCACATTGGAAAATAATTCTTCCATCTGTACTGGCGAACTGTAAATACCAACATAAGTATTTCTTCAATCTCCCCCCCCCTTTTATTTTGTAAATTACAACTTAAATTCTATAAATTTTACTTCCTCATTCACTTAGTTGGACAGATGAATTAGTTGCTTGACCTCGACTCTGTTATACAAATAAATGAATGTACATGAAATTGATTCTTTCACCTTAAAGGTGTACCTGTAGTCTTCCGAAATTGTGCTAAGTCACATACTTTTATTAAAATTTGGATTTGTGTAAATACTCCTCTGATCATATTAGCTGAGTTGAAACTACAGCTGAAGAACCAGCTGTAAATATACAGAGCTGAGTTAATATAGCACTCTGAGGAACCTGAAAAAAACCCCCAAAAACAAAGAATAGGAGAGCGAAAAATCTTCATTTCAGTTTTCTTTCTCAGGCCACAGTCAGTGCAGAAGGATGGCAGCCCCAGTCCTCCCCCTGTTCGGTGTTAGTGCTACATTTTCTCTTGTGCCTCACAGCATATTGGGGAATTTATCTTATGTGAACCATGAAAATAACAGTTAGTTTTAAAACAGATCAACTGCCTGATTCGGGACTTTGTGCATCTGGAAAAAGCCCCATGCCAGCACAAGAGAACTGGGTAGCAGCATGGGAGCACTGTCCAGGAGTGGGTGAAATGGCTTTGAGACTTAGCACCATGTTTAGCTGGCTTATGGTATTCATGAAACTAAGATTTCGTGGTGTATAGTTTCACAGTCTAGTTCAGCTGAATGAAGGTGTTCCTATGTCAAAAAGAGAAGCTCTGCTCTCCTTTCCTTACGTGACTGCCTGTTACTGATAAATTTTGTGTGCCATGCCAGCTCGGTCAGATTCGGAAACTGATGCTAATTCTACCAAATTTTTTAGGTATTTGCTTACAACAAAATGTGCATCTACGTGACTGCTTGTGCTACTGTTAGCAGGAGCATGAACAGAGAAGTCACAGCTGGTAGATCACTCTCCCATCAACAGCAGAACAGGTTTAGTTCAGGCTGTGCTAATCTTGAAGCTACACTTTGTGAAGTCAAGTCTGGTTGAAATGATCAGAGAGTATAAAGTATCAGCTGTAGTGTATCTAATGAGCCCTTTGGCATTAAATGGACTTCTGGAAGTCTGCATGAGAGCTGCGGTGTGCAAGATCAGTCGTAGCTCTTATGCATTATCAAATTCTCTGCTGGAGATGTCAGTTATATTTATGTTTCAGAGCATCTTTGGGCATAACATACTAAGGAGAAACTAGGTAGCTGTGTGGATGCCTTTTTTGATAGTAAACACAACTGAAAGATCTGTGGGTTTCCTTAACTTGTGAAAATGATCTGTTGCCCTGGAAAAACCTTATCATGCTCTCCCAGAAAAGATCTACATAGGAATATTCAACTAAATCATTGCAATGTTTCTTTCTTTCTCCATGTCAAATCCTATACAGGAATAGCATGTTCCCCAGCAGGAGACTGAGTTTGTTTTGTTTTTGTTTAGATGAGCACTGGCATTTAATAAATAACTTTAACAGCTGCACAATTCATTTTGAGATGGCACATAGTTAATGTGTAAGTATAATAATTCTCCTTTATATCACCTTCCTTAGAAAGCTCCAGTGTTGTTTATAACAACATTTTGTACTTCTGCAGAGCTTTTACCCTCATGCTTGCCCAATATTAGTAATTCGTTTTTGTATCTTTTGGCTGATTTGGCATTACACTAATTTATTTTAGGACCTGGAGATGCATCTGATGGAACCTGCATGAGGATGTAGATGGGAAAATGCAGTGTTTTGTGTTAGCATATATCAAAGGTACACACTCCTCAAAGAGTAGATCAAGCTGTCCATTTATTTCAAGTCTGAGAACACTTTCCCACAGCCCTGTAATGTAAAGACTGTCCTATAGTAGTGACTGCAACAATCCAGGGGATTTTCTTGCAAACTCCTAGTGTTTTGAGGACTGCTCTGTGGTAGGTATAGGGAGCCCTTCGTATGTCATGCGTGGCTCTGCACTCTGATTCTGCTTCATTTGCTGGTGACAAAGTGAAGCAGCAGCAGTCCAGCTACTCTTCCATAAAAGCAGTAGTAGACATTTCAGTTTTGTGAGTATCGGGATAGTAGGATGTACCATTATCTGTCCGCCAAATTTGAGTACACTCTGAGACTCTTCAGAATAATGATTCTTAGTGCTGATACACCACATGTTTTTTACATTCAGATACTCTGGCTCTCCACAAAGTGAGACAGATAACACTCTGTTATGTATTGGTTCACATTGCTGCACTTTGTAAAATTTGTGTGAAGGGGAAGTTGTTTTACTGAGGTGAAATTCTGATTATAATTTAAGGACTTAAGGAACTAGGACTGCTGGAACTAGGACTGCAGTCTTGGGCCTACGTCTGTGCCTCAGCTGATGAGCTATGACAGGAATAATTTGAAATGAGACAAGAAATAGCTTCACTGAGATTTAAAATTAATCCTGTTCTCCTGGGTATACTTGTAGAACAGTTTTATTTAGCTATTTTTGGAGTTATTTTTAGTAATGTTTTTGTCTTTGTTTTACCAGCAGGTAGTTTAAATAACAATAATGTTGTAAAGCTGGATCGTTGTCAAGCCTTAGAGCCCAAAGCTTTATGTCACAGGAAATAAACCAGGATTATTTCATCAATTAAACAGAAATTTTTACACTGGGAGAGCAGAATGTAAATGTAGACTGTTCTTGAGACTAAGTAATTCAAGGAGGTCTCCATTATCATTGAGAAGTTCTCCTGCTTTGGTCGGGACATCTTATTTTATCTTTCAGAGCCAGCTTTTTGTATAAGAAAACTTCTCTTCAGTCTTGAAGGCAAACTGAAATGGAAAGGGGAAGTGATTTCTGTAGTGAGGATTTCTACTGACATGATCTGTTAGTATTACAGCTAAAGAACCAACTGTTCAAATTATACGTGATTATAGGATGCTGTGCCTGAAAAGAAAGTCGGTTCAGATTCCAAAACAGATGTCACAAGTTGCATCTCTAGCCAAAGACAGAGTTATACCCTCAGTGAAAGATTTTTAATGATGGGCTAGTGATGCAAAAGTACAAGAATCTTTCCATTTGAACCTGATAGTGATGGGAATGCCACTTAACTGGGTTGTACTCTAAACTCACGCTTTGGGATCAGTCACTGTCATTCTTACATCTGGATTCCGTCCCTGCCCTCAATATATAATTACCTTCCTAGATCAGCTTGTGTATAGGTCTTTCCAGTCTGAACAGTTACAGCAACTTTAGCGGACTTTGAAAATAAGGGTTCTCAAACTCTTGTTCCTCAGTCTGTTAAAACTAGTTTTTACATGGCTATCATATTCCCGCAGTCCTTTAAGTTGCTCCTCTCTCCATGAATAATCTTGCTGGTGTCATATAGACACTTTTCGACAAGATGAAGTCTTTCCCATTGAATGTTAATTCCTTGTAGCCGATCAGATGAACACCCCTGTCTGTGGAAGAAAATGTCTTTCTGCTTTATGAGTCATAATAAAACAGAATGAGAAAAGAGACAACCACTTGGAAACTTCTGCTGAATCTCTTGAATACATCTGTCTGAGGCGTGCTTTATTGCCTTTGGCTGATACTTTTATACAAGCAGGAAAATGTACCAGATATTTCATATCCATATTATTGTTTGAATGGACTCTTGATGATGCAGGTAAATTCTACCTTTTAGCTTCTTTTGCATTCAAATAAATGTTTCTGCATGTTTCTTTTTGAAAAGCATGTTTCTTTTTGAAAAGGTTTAATGCCTTAATGCAACGAGGTAAGGAATAAAAATACCAGGCTCTGGATATATTTCTCTGTATCTTTGTAGTGATCGTTTGTGGAGCAGTTTCCTTTGTTGTGTGTTGGGTAGCTGTGGGTTCTGAGAACACGTACAACCGTCATGTGCAGGTTAGCTGAGTCATTCCTTGTCAGTCCTGTCCATTGACAGCAGGGCTGAGCGGATTTGCCATGCTTTCTTGAACTTGTTTCTGTCAACAATTAGCATCTTGCTCATCTAACCCTTACATACTAATGCTTGTAGATACCTACCCCTTTCCTAACAGACTCTGCGTTTGGACGATACTTCTTAGTCATTCTATAATTCCAAAATTACACACTTTGTTTACAGCAACATGTTACAGTGTGATTTTTAGTCCCAGTGTTCCTCTGTAATTCCCACTTTCCTGTTCTGCCACTGTTCTTGCGTTTACTGTAGCACTAGAAAGTCACATTCAGGCTGTGTGTAAGCAGGGATAGATGAGCTGACATGAATGGAATTGCATCATTTTAAGGGTGTACGAATGCAAACTGCATATAGTAACTAGGGCTCTTGTTTTATTGACTTTATGTACTTACAGTAGCTGGGAAGGTATTCTTAGGTCTTCAGACATTTTTTTTTAACTTACATTTTCTGTAAGATTCTGTAAATAAAAGTGTCCAGCATCACCGAGTCAAAATAATGTGTAATGAAGAAGAAGGACTGAAGCATCAAAGAGCATTGTCTTACATTCTTTCTAATGGGAAAAGAAAATAATTTATCCATTCTTCTTATCCTTCTTCATTTTTCAATAATCATGCAGTTTAAGAGAATTCTTTTGGCTTTGCAGATAAATCAATACAGACTTTTTTCCTAAGACGTTTTCCTCATAGGTTTTTGAAGTTAAATCTTCCTCTCGATTGTGGAAAAAAAAAAGGATTTTTTTTTCTTCCCTCAGCATATCTTAAATAGGAATGATATAACTTCTTTTTATTTTTTTCAAATAGCAGTGTACTGTAACTTTAAATAAAATTGCAAAAGTTGCCACAGGGTTTTCTGTGGCAGTCTGGGAGCATGAGGAAGGGTATAAGCGTAAGTTCTTGTAGCCCCTGGTTTTTTTGCTTATGAGAATAGCCTTGTTTACAAAATGTCAATTATTCCTCTAGTAAAAAGCTGTGAGTCCACAATTCCTGAAGTAAAACCAGTGAATTAGTTTGGGTAGGTATCAGTTAGCTACCCTGACCCCCTGACTGTTGTTGAACTGGAGCCATCAGTTTATGCTAAGATTAAATTGAAGTTGTTCAAAGCCGCCTGTATAACTGCAAAACATCTCCCTTTACCAACTGGAGAAGACCAGGAAAGCTGGATTCAAGCTGGGTCCAAGCATCGATAACTCAGTTGATACAAACAGAGCTGCGCAGCAGGAGAAGCGCTATTGCCCTCAGTAATACCAGTCCATTGTGCTCGCAAAGGGTTATGTATGCAAAATGGGATGATTTACTGTCTGCCTGTGCTGCATGAGAGCGGCAGCTGACCATCCTGGTGACTTTCCCAAGTAGTATATACTCCCTTTTTTTTTCTCTCCCCACCCTGAAATTGCTTGGTAACTTCAGTTACCAAGGGTATATTGAGAAGGTGGGGCTAGGGACAGTAAGGAAATGCTTTAAAAATGCTCACTATGTTTTTCTTGTAAATATGAATTGATTGTATTGTCTCTGACAGAGTAAGTATATGTAAAAGAGAAATGTGAAGGGCATCTGCTTTAATATACATATTTACACGGTAATATTACATTGTTGTGCAGGCCTGGAGATAAAAACACTGTCTTTAAAGGGAGAAACAGAAAAGATGCCATTTTCTCTGCTGAAATTGTAACCAAGCTTTTGAGGAGGAGGATTTATGTCCATATTAAATAGCAAAACATGAGTCACTGCTTCATTGCTGCTTGCACCAAAATTATTCTGTTATAAACAGTTAATCTCCTTTACGTAATTTTATTTAAAAGCTCAGGATTATTTCTCTGCTGTTTTGCAAGCTAGAAGTTATTTGGGGTATTGTCTTCAGGGCAAGATTTATTTTAATTTTTGCTTTTTGCAACTGTGTGAACTGCTAACCACTAAATGGAGAGGAGAATGATGACTGCTTAAAATTAGTACAGGTTTAACCCAGGAGTATGTCTGTTTCCTCATGTTCTTATCACCCTGTAAGGCCAACTGTAGGTGCATATTAAGGATTACTTGTAACTTCTTTTGCACCTTGCAAGCCTGTTGTATTACACATGAAGAAACTACTTGCACCACGGATTTGTAATAAAAGCTTAGGTGCATACTGAAATGGAAAAATCAGCTCTTAAGGGCAGATAAATACACGTGCACTTTGATAACGTAAACTGTCCCAGCTGTTTGAAAGTGGTGTTAAGACAGCAGATAGATCAATAAGATCAATGTCCACATCTTTGTATCTTACTTATTTATTGCCAATTCTGAAGAATTTTGAAGACTTCAAGTACTTACTTTTCCAGTGCCTCATCTCACTTTCTGACTAAAATGAAGAGGATTTTTTTTTTTTTTTAAATGAATAACTGGCAAGTGGCAGCTTTTGGATGTGTTTGTATATAATGCCCCACACCTTTAAGACTCCTTAGTTGAAGAAGATTTAGGTAGATTTTAGTTCTTGTTAGGTCATATGAGATGCTCATGACTTACTTTACATGCTTATTGGTGAAAGATGAAAGTACTAGGTATTTTTTAACTCAGTTGCTCCCCCTTTTTGAATCAAGCATACAGAAGATTGATTTTATTTTTTCCCGAATGCTATTCCTTCCCTTGCAAGGGCATACATCTTATGTTCCTTTTTATTTTTTTGCAATCTTTCCTGTGATGAGGGTTTGCATTAAGCTCATTATCTTCAGGAGATTACACACTGAATACCAGTGGAGATGATTTGTAGGGCACCTGGAAAGATTATGTTGTCCCTGTGATACTCATAAAGAACTTTGAAACTCTGGATGCACTGGAATAGTATTGATGTTCTCAGCACTGTGTGCTGTTTTTAAGGTAAATTCTACCTGTAAATATCCACTTGCGTGGATGTCAGATACCTAATAAAAGTATTATTCGTGAAAACAATCATTGTGTGATATTCCACAATGAGTTTAGACTCAAACGTTACTGTCCCACAGCTTCCAGCGATCACTTAATTCTGTTCATTTTCAGTAACAAACCAAAGCGGCAGGTGGTGGGAGGCAATGTGCAAGTGGTATTGTATCAGTTGTTGCCTTCTACTGTAAATTTTCTTTTTCCATGTTACTTTTGCTTCCATAGAAGGATATTGTCACTAACATAGTAAATAGATAAACCAGATATTCTGGTGGTTGACACTGATAGGCTGTGAAGGATCTGTGCAGCTGAGCGTGTTTGACGCGCATTCAAAGGAAAGAGATACTCTTTTCTTCCAGAAATGAATCTGAACTAATTTTAGTAAATGTGGGTGGAATTAATGGTAAATGCTTTATTTATTCTTTCCACTGCAGAATGTCAAATTCTTTTGGGGATAATTGTACCATTAGAAATAATTTAAAATATGAGTATGTGAAGAAAAAATAGTCTAACAAAAGGCTATTTAAGATCATTGTAGTGATTTTGAAGCTAGAGAACGTTACTGGGATTATAATTACCTAAACCTAGTTGGGTAGGCAGGAGGATGCTGATGGTGTGCTCATAATGATTTTAACAGGAGTGTAAATATCTGTATGTATATAAAATACTCATTTTTATCTACTTTTTGAAATTAATCTGCCAGAGAGATGAAAATTTGCATATCTTGTGTTATCACTTCAATTTGCTTATTAAGTTAATTGTGTTATCTGGTTTGATTATCTGTCTATCCCAAGCTGTATGTCATCAATAGAACAAATCTCATATTTCTGAGAGGCATAACTCTGACTCTTTCTTCGTTTTAATTAAGTAGCTGAATTTTATGCTACTTTCCAAAGTGAGCGTGAATCAAGTAAAGCACTTTTTTGTTTGGCAGAATGAGAATCAGCAACAGCTGGGAATTGAGGTAACTTTTAGTTATTTGCATGTTTACCTCAGAAAGTTGACTTTGATCTGTGGTTGCTTCTGAGGGATGAGAAAGTAACATTAGTGTTAGCTGTTTCACATTGTATTGCTGATGCATGTAATTGCTTCAGTCTGAAGTAGATGTCCAATACTACTGGAAAATATTTGAATAATGAACAGGAGGTGAACAAGCAAGATTTTCCACTTCCGAGCTGTCTAAAGGCTAGCTTATATGAGGAGTAAGTTCACAGTTTTGTATTAGTTTTCTAATTTTTTTTTTTTTTTTGAGTCACTAGGCCCTTTGGGTGTGACAGCAGTAATTTATTTTATAAATAAGTTGTATTAAATGTTTTATATATTTATATT
>NW_010423653.1:0-4067 GCF_000710305.1 Buceros rhinoceros silvestris
GGCAGCAGCCCCCGGCGCTGCGCGGCCGCTATTTTTAGCGGAGCTGAATTCCTTCCCCTTCACCCCTCCCTTGCTCCAGCCTAGCGCCGGGGACAGCTGAAGGCAGATCGGCTTACCGCGGGCAGCGGGGTCCCAGCCTTGCTCCTGCCCCGAGCGAAAGATGGCCAGGCTGCCAGGAGGCAGGACATCACCCGGGTGAACGCTGTCACCTGGAAGATCTTTATGCTTGCACTTAAATCACTCTCGCCTAAAGAATGCACAAAGCACAAAACCAAACCCCAAGTCCTCGAGCAGAGCTCCTCCAGATCACTGGGTAACTGTCTGCACCAGGAACAACCTCTGCTCTGTCTCTGGAACCAAGGAATTGTCCTTGCAGGGTCAGCTTTGCTTCAGAGATTCGGGCTGCCCAGGAAGGTGGTTGAGTCACCACTCCTCCAGGTATTTAGAAGACACATAGATGTGGCACATCGGGAGATGGTTTAGTGGTTGACTGTTAGATTAGCACTTAGCGCTGTTAGATTAGCAGTTGGGCTTGATGATCTTAAAGGTCTTTTCCAACTTAAATGATTCTATGATTCAGTGAGTCTTCTGATGACAGTGGACTTAGGGTGCTCTCAGTATAAGGCTGTTTCACTTGAGCTGTTTCCGTGGCGTTTTTTAACACTTCAGAGATTTGCCAAGTGGATCAAAAAGTTGGGCTTTCTCTTCAGTCTGGCTTGGACCACTGAAACCAGAAGGCTGGAAGCGAAGAAGTAGGGAAGATTTCCATGGTTCAGCTCAGTCAGTATTGTCAGAAGTAGCCAGTGAGCCCCAGCAAGGAGATTTCAGCTGTTTGGATGCTGCTTAGCCTCTGATTTTCAAAGGCACTTGCAGTTACTCCGATGAGAGTTACAGACAATTCTCACTTCTGGTCCGAGGTCTTTCCAGCCCCAGTGGGCACTGATAAACGCTGTGCTTAGTGCCTTACATTAGCCATTCTCACCTTTGCTAGGAGAGCTGTTAAATTTTACAGGAGCAGTTATTACATTGACCAAAGGAGGCCTGTACGCTCTAACTAAGCATTGGAAGGAGGCAGCAGCTCAGCATGTTGTGGGGAAACTACCTCCGGGAGGGCAGAGAGAGCTTCCCCTGCTGTTTTGTAATGAGTTCGGCTTTCCCCTGACTAGTTTCCAAGGTTTAGAAGTGTCAGTTAAACCGGTAATGAAATATGCTGTTATGCATGCAAAATATGAGGGGATTTGCATGAAGGCTTATTGCAGAGTCTGGGTACAGCCTGCACAGCCTTTGCTTTTAAAGCTGCCTTGATGGTCCCAGTATTCTGGTGGAGACGGTATTTGGGGCTGAGGCACTGACTTGTGTCTTCAGTTCCTTGCTTTGATGTGAGCATCTCAGGATTTGGGGTAAGTCACATTAAGGTCTGGCTTTGCAACAAAATTTTGTTAACTCACAAATATTTAAGCATGAATGTGAGCCTTAGTATCTTTGTACGTCACATTCGCAACTTTAGTAGGAAAAAGTGTAACCTCGCTGCTTTACAGCTGTAACACTAGAAACTGAGAAGCACTTGGATGCTGTGGTGACAGAACTGATGCGCAACGAGCTACGTACCGCAGCTGGGCTTGTGCAGAAATGTACCTCTGTGTGGCCCTGACGCAGAACTTGTCTCTCTCACTGACAGTGTTCTCTGAGTCTCTGAATTAGAAAAGATTTCTGCACCTCCAGATAAATCAGATACCCAGAGGAAGAAGATTCAGTAATGTTTAATGCAAAGAAATCTGATGTTTCTTGTGCAAATGCTGTTTAGGTGTTCCCTGTCCACCCGAGTGGATAGGGAGGGTTTAAATTCAAGACTCTCTTTGGTGGGGGGAGCACCAAGTCAAAGCTAGTAAATTGCTCTAATGACACACCTTGCATACTCCTGCCAAGACCACGTGATGGAGTCATCTACACTGAGTGGCAAAAAAGCCAGCAAGGCAGCACGAACAGTTGAAGCATCATCTATCCCCTTTTATGGTTCCTGAACCCTCCTGCCTGGAGGGACAGACATGATTGCCCCGAGCAGGGCAAAGTCTCGCAAGCTCAAAGGGTGAAGAGAAACATGAGGCTTTTGCAGCAGAGAGAATCACGCAGCAGATCAAATTTGGCTCTCGAATACTCGCAGCTCAGGGCCGCTCACTGGAAGCAGGCACAGCAGAGCTGACGTGCGGCACGGAGCTGAGCCTCTACTGAGGGTGTTTATTCCCCCAGCAACATCCCCCAGAAGGTTCTGACTTGGCACAGCCTTGGGTAAGTCGGGTATCGTTTACAATCCGAAACTGTAAACTCTAAGTGCCTTTATACAACACAACTATTGCTGCTTGACTTCCAATGGCTGTACGGTTTGTCCATAAAGCACATACTCAAGTCATCAACATGCTTCTTCTACCCTTGTAAAATATCTATAGAGACATAAATCCTCTGAGGAATTCTGGAACTCATATGGATACAGCAGCGGCATTGCTCCTCTGTGGACATTTTCCTTGATTCTTTGGCTCGTCCTCAAGTCAAAATTTTCTCTTTTCTTCAGGCAGTGGGTTGTAAAAGGTCCAGATTCTGCTCATTTATACAGCAGGATTTTTACATTATGCCTTTAAAGCAGTCCAGCAAGTTTAAATTAGCTTTGTCGTGATGGTTCCTGGTATGGTCCCAGTTAAATCTGAAGTAAAACTCTCCCTGCATTCAGCTGGAGCAGAATTAGACCTTCCATTTAAGATTCCAGACATGATGAAATCTCACTAATACAAGTACTTACTCCTTATTTCAAGTTACATTTTTTATATTCATACTGGCATCTAGAGGTATCTATTGCAATATGATAAAATAAGTAAATTATCAAGTGGCCATGTCTAAAGTTTTGGTTGCCACTGTCTTGTGCTGGTGCCCATAAAATTGGTCCAAATAAATCCATTGCACATCTTAGTGCCTGGCCTGTCACTGTAGTAACTGGAGTGCTAGGACAAATTTCTTTACTACCACTTGTTTTAACAAAACCCACGAAGATTTACGGATGAGATTAATACTAAATGCAGGGCCAAAGCACAGCCTGTTCCCCAGAAGGCATGTCCTCATTCAGATGGATCTTTAATCTGGTCCCCATCTAATTTTTACCATTCCTGCCCCTACCGAGTCTTAAGTGCCACGCAGAGGACCTTTTTTTGGCAGAGAGCTTGCTATGCAGAATCCTCCTCTTTTGGATCGCCAAAACCCAACTGCTCTATGCAAATAGCGGTCCAGCTAATGGATAGTATGGAGATTAGAGTTTAATTTCTCTAAATAATTCAGTCTGATAAACAGAGAAGCCCAAATCAGACACTAGTGGCAAGGGATGATGGTCATACTCACATAGTGAATCTCTCACCTATTTATTATGAATCATTTCAATTAAAATTAATGGACATCAAGCATTCTGTGCTGTGACCTGGGCACTTTGGATTGCTTCTCTGGGCTGGGGAATGTGCTCGGCACCTGGGAAATGGAGCATCTTGCGTTGCTGTGCAATGATTCCTCTGGCTGATTAAGTTTTGAGAACCACAAGGCAAATCCTGATCAAGGCTGCTAGGTTGAGCACCACACCGATTGAGGCCTTGAGCACTGGAGATCAAAGTCTTCCAGGTTCCTGAAAATCTGAAATAGAAGATCTTTTCTGTCTGCTGTTCAGTACAGTTACTAAACTAGACGGATTGCAGTTGACAAAGTCATGAATTTCTGTAACAGAGTATGGTATTAGATTTGGTGTCAAGTGAAAAAATAAAAATAATTCTTCTTAGAGGTCTAGGAAAGCCCACAAAGTAGTGGCTTCTTGTACAAAGACTGTGTCTCACATGCAATCTCAGAGCCTGGATAAGCAGACAGACAATCTCTGCTTCGTGACCCTGAACTGAGTCCTGATTTCTGATTTTTGCTTCCATGGGTAAATGAAAAGATGGGAGGTTTTGTATGAAGTCTCTTCATAGAACCGCTCCAAGACAGGAGCCAGTGGGAACAGCCACGAGCCAAAGATCTCACCTCATCCAGCCACTGTTCAGTCA
>NW_010423653.1:4155-14566 GCF_000710305.1 Buceros rhinoceros silvestris
CAGGAATGCATGCACAGGCACAAAGCGGGTAGAGTTAGCACCTGGCAAAAATGACAGGCTGTTTGTTTCCTCTCCGGGAGAGGCGGTGGGGAACATACCTAATTCATAGGAAGTTGTTCCTTGATAGCTATTTTTAGACACCTGCAGACTGAACTTTTGCAGGTGGAGTGGAAAAAAAAAGAGGGAAGCATTTGGTATCCTGCTTGAAACGAGGTGCCTTGATGTTGAAACAGATTTTTGTGCACAGCCTCTCGTCCAAGGCTGGAGAAAGGTTTGTTATAGAAAGCATAAACATGAAAGACCCACGAGTGGTTCTTCTGCTGTTCAAAGGGCAAAGGTGGTCCCGCACCCCTCACAAACATAGTAACAAGAAGCACAAATCAAACTATGGCTGTTGCTCGCTATTTTCCTGTGTAAAGTAAGAGGAAAACGCACTTCCTCACAGAGCCCTCCATCCTGCGGAGTACTGCTTTCCCCTAACAACTCTCTCTGCTACTTGGTCAAGTCTTAAAACATGAAAGGTTTTGAAGTCGAGCTGTAACAAGAGCTTTGATGTTCAACTCCGCCAAGCTGCAGACTAACCGTGGTGGCTGATCTCACTCTGGCCTTTGTGGAGCCGAGAGAAAACAGTATTTGAAGAAAAGTCTGGGGAAGTAAAATGTATCTGATACCAAAGCGGACCCTGAAATGCAGAGGTAAACTTGGATGGACATGAAGTCCCAATGCAATGGGAGACCTGACAAGAAAAACCTTGGGCCACCTTGGTAATAGGAAGACGAGGACCATGAGGAGCATTACATGTCTGATCTGAGCCTTCCGTGGAGTTACACCAGAGCCTCCGATGCAGAAGGCTAATAGAGCAGCAGCAGGAAAAAGAACATACAGCAGTATTCAAAAGGAAACTTGCCAAGTAGGGCTCTAACATTATTGCAGGCTTGAATATGCAATGATATCACAGGATAACATTTTTTCATGTCTGACTTTTTCCTTAAGCGTGGTAAAAATTAATCGGTGTTTGGTTTTTACAAGCCTGAGAGACAGAAAGAGGAATGTAGTGATCAATTTTTCAGACCTATTTTTGGTCTCAAAGAAATCTGAAACACCAGCTATGTATAAAGTTCAGTGTGGATCCTTAGAGGAAAAATGGAAGACATTAAATTAGTTCAAGAAACTCATCTTGCAAGAAAGTTCTAAGCGTTGCAAGAATCCTACAGTGCGTAAGGCAAGATATTTTCTGTTAATTTGAACATGTTTTTATGCACCAAGCAGTGCTAGAATTGTATAGCCACAAAATCAGTTGCTTTCCTCTGTCATGAATCTGTTACCTCTCTGCTACATCCTGTTCCTTTCCTGTGTGAAATTGTCTTCCCCTTTAAAGCTCTGTGCAGGTCCCACCAGTTCTCTCTGTTCTCTTTAGCTTGCAACAATTTTGAGTTGCATCTGACAGAATTTTTCTGGCATTTCCTTCACTTAGGCATGAGCTAGGTTCAGCACTCACTCAGGATCAGAAGATGAAGCTCACCTATATTTCAGTGAGCACTTAGGCACCGTTTCTCCTGCTTCCTCTGCTCATGGCACTACGGCCATGCCATGCAGCTCCGAGGTTTTCCGTTCCTTTCCAGCTGAGCTGAAATTGTAACTACCTCATAAACCTCTCACACATCTTAATCAGATGGCAGCTGGTGTCTGTCATGTGTCAACCAAGTTTTGATCTGAATGACATGCACAGTGCCATGGGTGAGCACAAGCAAAGGAAAGAGAAAGGCTTTTCTCTTTTGTTTCTGTAGATTTGCTTGAGTGTTCATGACCCGTTAAATTCCCATAGCACAAGGTGACTGGCTGTGACAGTGGTCTAGCAGCTAGCTTGATCTTTGAGGAGAAGCAAAGCTTTACCTCTGGAAGTCAAGTATCGCATGACCTGGAGAGTTCTTTTACAAAACAGACTTCAGGTAAGTTCAGGGATTTGGATTTGTTCAAGGCAAAGTCTGTAGCTACAGCCTTTCTCCTTCAAACTGGCACCAAGTGCGGGTCCTTGCCTTACCAACCCAGGAGGATTCTGCCTGCTCATCCTTTGTAGAAAACCACAAACGCTTTAGGAGATGTTCCCTGTTCAAAGAATTGCATTTTGAGGTCATGGCTCTAAAAGAGAAAGAAATTTAAACTGGTTTGTGTGTATTTAAAAACTCTTTCTAAAGCTCTCTATGAACTGTGTTGACATAATGGAAATTTTTTGACTTTTTGCTCTTGCCTCATTTCAAAAGAGTGGCTAAACAGCACATGCAGCTCAGGATCTCTGTATGCAGTAACTTGGCATTTTGGGTGAGGCAGGCCTGCACCCAGCTCGGTGCTGGTGACAGCTGTCCGCTGTAGCTACAACTTGATCATTTCTTGCCACGCCATTTTGCTTTGGCCTTTTCCTGAGCTGTTGCTGGATACCGCTTTGGAGAACCGCTAAGAAGTGGTACTTTCAGGCTCAGCTCCCTGATCCCCATTTCTCTCTTCCAGAACTATTCCTAGATGTATATCCTTCCTACTTTCTGGTGACACTATGATATGTACAGATACATTATTTATAGCCACAAGGTTGGCTTTCTGTGCCTCCAACCTGAATGCTCCCTCGGTATCTTTTAATAGCTATCACTATTTCATATCCCCCATATTTTTTCTCTCTAGGGAATATGCCAGCACGGATGGGGCCGAAATCCTTCTGGATCAGGAGCAGAGACAAATGCTGCTCTGTTTGTAAACACTCCAAGGCTAAAATTAGCAGGAGTCAGAAGGAGAATCATTTATAAACTTCAGGCTCCCTGAGCCATCTTGAGGAACGTCACAGGCATATCGACACATCTGCTGCTGATTTAAATAGCAACCGGCATTACCTTCCCTGCAAGGGCCCGGCAGAGAGCCGTGCCTCCAGCACCCGCCCCACCAGCCGACCTCTCCACATGCCACAGCCTCTCTCCTCGGCCTAGCAACACCACCACAAACGATCAAGCGCATTTTCACCTGGAGAAACCACCCAGATCCTCCTCAGCACCTTGCAGAAACTGGAAGAAAAGCCTTGGTCAGCCAGATGACTGCCCCACAAAAAGAAGCGAGTTTCAAGGTCTGATTAAACACTGGAAGATCAGGAAAACCTTCACAGCATGAGCTGTTTTTGAGCAGGCTTGAGGGAAAACTAAGGCACATTGAGTACAGCAAACAATATTAACTGGAACGGGTAACCCCACCCCCATGTGTCTCTGCTTTCAGCAGTTACAGGCAACAGCATGTAAAAATGACCTTGGTCGTGTCTGAAGGAAAACACAATAGTGGTCTTCTCAAACGGCACATTCCATAAAATCTCTCTAAACGGGCTGCCAACCAAATGCCAAATGGTCTGAATATAACAAGTCAACAGGTAAACTCAAGTCTTTGTAGGCTCTAAAGAAGCGACTTGGCTTTTTTCGTGTACATGAAGATGTACAACTACACATTTGAAGTATTTTTTAAAAGCATAGCGAAACCATGGCAGCTTCTTTTTGGGGCATCTCTTGGCTTTGTAAGACCAAATGAAATTAAAATATATACTGAAGAAGTGGGTGATACATTCCAAGAAGAGAAAAGCAAAAAAAAAAAAAATAGTGTTACAGCCATACGGAGCTAACACCTTTAGAAAGTGTCAGAGGCCAGAACAGATACATTCAAAAAAGAAAAAAGAAAAAAAAAAAAAAATAGTGTTACAGCCATACGGAGCTAACACCTTTAGAAAGTGTCAGAGGCCAGAACAATAGTATTTGGAGTTTTATTCATCGTTGGAGAATACAGACACTTTTTTGAAAATGAAAATCCATACCCATAAACCTGAGGTTATAGAAGGAACTTACAGAAAGAGCAGATTTTCTGTAAGAGAGAAAAACAACTGCACTCGGAAGTATAACTGCTGTCTGCTTTGTGTTACTGGCTCAATATGGGAAAAACTACTGTTGTCTCAACAAAAGAAATGCAGAGAAGAATGCTGTGAGAAGAGGTTGCACCCAGTTCCCAGGCTAGGAGATCTTACTGAGCTTATTCTGTACTACCAATACCATTGGTAGCACTGCTGGGACCTTCTTCTCTCCTTTTAAAATATAGTGGTTTTATTGTTGGGTTTTTTTTTTCTCTCATTCTTGTCTAATCCTGGACATTAAGGGCTTGTTCCAGTTTCAACCAGTTGTAATCATGGGGCATCCCTTCCACTGATGTGAAGCATGGAGGACTGGGCTATGCTCTGTGTCAGCTCTCTCCTGCAGGAAGCATGGTAGGAGAAGACGTCACGTAGGTGTGAGAATGGCTGCCTGGGCAGGCAGAAGCCATCCCTCTTGTAAAGGCACCTCCAGCAGCAGAGGTGTGATTGGGACTGAGCCACCTCGGATATAGTCCTTGAGGGATGCAAAGCCCTCTGTTGACCCTCTCAGTAATGGGTATGGGGACACCTGACTTGGTGACAAAGCACACTGCTGTCCCTTGGGCAGGCACGCGTTGGGCACTGGGACACGGGGAGGCTGATGCACCCGAGGCTGCCCCAGGCTAACACGGCAACAGCCCCGCACCCACCAGCCCACCAAAAGCCATGAATCCCT
Organism: Buceros rhinoceros silvestris; assembly: GCF_000710305.1. Lineage (NCBI taxonomy): Eukaryota > Metazoa > Chordata > Aves > Bucerotiformes > Bucerotidae > Buceros > Buceros rhinoceros. The sequence goes on from NW_010423653.1 coordinate 8,757, forward strand.
TCAGACTTACATGCAAAGCCAGAGCGCTATATTTGGAAAGCAACAGCAGCTCCTTAAAAGAAGCAGTAAGCGACAAAGTACGTGACTCGAGGCGCTTTCGAAAGAGCTGTATCCTTTCCATTTAAAGTGTGGTGCCTGTCGACATTTCCATTTCTCTGCCCTTGGCAGAGCACACACATGTACAATATGTCATGTCCGCAAAATACTTGGCTGCGATTTATATCCCCAAAATCCTTACCATATGCAAAATATCCCATCCATTTAAATAGGAGGATTATAGGAGTAGGAGGAAGCTTAGCACAAACAATAGCTGTGATCAAACCCAGCGTGCACGAGCGATTTGTGGGAAGTGCAAGACATATCAAAGATGGCAGGTGCTGCTCGGGAGCTATTTATACCCACGGAGTCACTCCACAAACGCTTCTCCCTTAGTACGCTCGTGGGATTCATTTTCAAAGGGAGAGGAGAGGTGTGGAGGATGACTGCACGGGCCAAGCCTGTCGTTTCGAAGATAACCGAACTGAGTATTGCACAAATCCCCACGGTGGTACAGCGAGGGGAGCAGCCTGGTAGAACGAGCTGTAAAGCGGGGCATCCATCACCACAAACCGGAGATACGGAACGGGGTGGGGGGGTGGGGGTGGAACTGCAAAGGGAGCAGAGAGGGAGAAAACAAATAATTTTCCTCTTGGAAAGCGGTAATCTTGGAGATCCAGGCTCTGGAGAGACTTTGTCTTTTATTTTTCTAACAAAGCAATCACCGTCTCCCTCAAGAGACACACATATTTGTTCAACAGGACTTGGCTGCTCACGTCTGAGGTTCGAGAGAACGATGAACATGACTTCTTCTCACCCGAGAGATGCGTTTGGCGGGGCAGGTTAGCCTCCAGGAGGGACCCCCCGGGCTGCAGCAGGGGGAGGGCGGTTCGAGAGAACGATGAACATGACTTCTTCTCACCCGAGAGATGCGTTTGGCGGGGCAGGTTAGCCTCCAGGAGGGACCCCCCGGGCTGCAGCAGGTGCAGGGCTGAGGCAGGAGCCAGAGCCGGAGCAGGATGAAGACGTTTGAATCCAGCGTGGACCACCTGGGGACATTGTCAGAATCCACAGCATTTCTCAATGGGTTTGACGTGTTGTAAAACCCAGCACTAACCCCTCACACGCTCTCTGTGTTCTGGGGGAGGTGCAGAGATGTCACCACAAGCTGCGCCCCACATCTCCACCCCAGCATCTGCGGCATGAAAACCCGGGGAGCCGCGATTCCCACGTCCCTTCAGCAATAATCCCCCCAGCACTGTCACACTCACTTGTCTGTGGCTGGAAATAATTGTTTGAGAAACTTCTCTTTCCGACTGACAATTCCAGCTGTGGCACGTGCGGCGGAAGGGTTAGTGCCTTTGTCACTTACATGTCAGGCAGTCCAGAGGCTCTAACGAAGGTTAAAGAAAGCAAGCCAAGGTGAATGGGAGCTGCTCTTTGTAGTCCTGATCTCAGGCCTTTTCGCCTGGCAGGGCTCCATTAAAATGAACGAAAGTTTCCGTGCCAAAGCTGGAAGACTCACCAAAAATCCTTCGCCTCGTGTTCTGTCATTACAGCCATGTAATTTTCAATTGCTCCTCTGACACAGTTCTTGTAGGCACGAATTGCATCATTACCAATTATTTTCCCTGAAGTACCAAGTATCGCTGTCACTGTGTCATAACTAAGGCAATAATACAAGTCTCAGAAGTGATTTGGGGAAAAAAACCCACTAAACCTGATTAGCAACGATCTTCTTTAAAGCAAACTACCACAAGTCATTAATCATAAAAGTTTCTAATTTCAGAAATGAGTTAAGTGAACTTTAATGAGACAAACAGCTTTTAAAAGCTGCCACCACAAGACTGTATGCATTAAACTGGAGAGTGTTGCAAAGTGACTGATTTCATTACCAATTCCAGGAAACGCTCCACCAGAAGCAGCTTGAGAAATCTAGGAAATCTCCCAATTCCTTTCAGAAATTCTACTTATTTACAGTTCTTGGGATTGAAGGACAGCTGCGGTGCATTTGCACACAAAGCTGATGTCACCACCACAGTATGACAGCAGATACTTCTGTAATTAGCAAAGCAAATCCCGAGCCACCTCCCAAATAGTTTTGGCTGACAGAGCTCTCACCCTCCCCGAGGAGCACAGTGATGCAGCGACCTCCCCCAGCAAGGAGGCTGGTGGAAGCAGAGCAGAGCTCCTCAGCACCCACCTCGTGCATTATGCAGTTGTATTCCCACCTGTCCTTTCCTCCAGCTTTTTAATCTATCAATAAGTAGTTGGAGGAAGAGAAGGGGCCCCGGGGAGGGCACAGAAAGGTTGGCAATGGCAATGACATACCCTCCCAGTGCCTGGGCTCCTAAGATCTCTTACAGGCCAATGTTTCTGTGATTAATGACCTCAGGACATCAGCATGGACGTGTGCATTTCAATCCAATATGAAAGGGAGAGAAACAGGTAATTTCTGCTTGGGAACTGCTCCTTCCTGAGTGTAACTTTAGAGCAGAGAGAATCCTTGCACTGTTGGTGCAGGAAAACTCCCAGGCACTGATAACTGAAGATACTTGGCAAATCAAAACCTATACGAGCAGTGAGAATGCGTTAGTCACTGTGGGAAACAGCCAGGGGGGAAGCTTGATGACATTGCCACATTTGGCCTAAGCAGAAAGTTGCTCTGAATGGGATGAAAGGTTTCCTGAGAAGTATTCAGGGATAACATTACTGCAAACGAAACACATGGTGCCGGAGCAATCCTCGCTTCAAAACTGCACCCCACTGACCTTCGTGCAAACAGGTGCCCGTAGGCAAGCAACTTACTGTTGTCTTCTCATGGCAAAAGCTAGAGAGATCCTTGTGTGAGGCACAGACTGGATGCTGCTGTTAGCAAATGACAGCGTCATCCTGTCAAGGCTGGCGCGCCAGCATGCGGAGAGCTGCCAAAGCGGTGCTCACAGACAGCAGTACACACTCTGCAGGCATCTAACTCCCTCATCTACAGCACAGAGAAGATGCTGCCTAAGGCGCTCAGACCACCTCCTTCTCCTGAGAAGCATTTTCAGCCTGGTTCCCCAGAGCTACGAGTTTACGCGAGGATGCACTGTTAGCCTTGCCCTCAGCCGGCTTCAGCCGACACAGCCACAGGTCACAGTGCTACCTTTATAGGAAAAGTCAGCGGGTCACAAGGGCTGACCTGGTTGGGAAGGAGACTTGGTTTGTGCGTGAGACACCCTGGGCAGGGAGGTGAGGATATGTCACATACCACCTTACCCAGCCAGCAGCAGATTTGTGCCCCTTGTCTGTTTTCCTGCTGGACCCTGGATCAGTGACAGGGCCAGAGGCACTGGGCACAGCTTCACAAACCACCTACCTCCTGCTACAGCAGAGACCTCAGGCTCAACCCCACTGCCTTGTCCCCAGCAGGGAGGGAGCGGAGGATGCAGATGCTCTGGGCAGCCACCTCGGAGCTGCGCAGCAGCTCTGCAGACCGCTGTGTGCCTGCGTGTCACTTTTCCACCATAACCCCGCAGTCTGCCAGCTGGGACTGTAGTTTTGCTGCCATAAGAATAAAACTGCCCCCAGCAACTGCATTGACAGGCGCTGGCTCTCTGCTTGCATGCAGCCAGTGGTCACTCCACTACCTGCCCTGATGTCTCCCCCACCACTGTCCGCAAAGCCACAGGGTTTTAAAGGAAAACCTTGAGTGGTTAATGGACCAATTACTAATCACAGCAGTTACTGCTAAAGCAAAAATCCAGACACGTCGGTAATGTGCTCGGGAGGGACAGATGATTTACCCTGCAAGTCAGCTCGCCTCTCCGAACGCTGTACTTGCAAAGCGGATTGAAATCAACAATAGAAGTGACTTCATTCCACTAAATTTAAACAGATTTGACTATAAGCAGTTTAAGAATCTTTTTAATGTGTTAATTGGTGCAGCATAATGTCATATTTGTTTTTCCAGTAAAAGATAATTAAAGCAAACAGTGTCAGCCAATAACTTGAAAAAAGGGAACCCACTAAAAACTCCCTTCCTTGAGCAAAAACTTAGATACACCTGTATTTACTGATGTGCAGCAAGATAATGCTTCTCAAGAAACAATTTGGCTTCTATTGCTGACCCTAAAGCAGTAAGAGCAATTTCCATTAAGAATACCTGGAAGAGCTGCTGCTTCCTGAAGAAGGAATGAACTGAGAACTCTTCACCGATGATTTCTGATTCATGTCCTCAACGCCTCCGGTAATGAAGTGCTGTTACGTTCACTTCCATGAATGAGCACCTACTCCTTCATCCTCTGAGCTGTGCCCAGCACATGGGTTCAGGTTTTTCTCTTTCCTGACTTAGCAGGAACTTTAAAAATGCTGTTACGCTATCTGGGTAAACAGGTTATTTCTAGCACGAATATTTGCTCTCCAAACTTGCTGTTTTAACTGCACTGCTAGAAATTCAGAAAGGTCAGCAAGGACAGCAAGCCAGCCACCCATCAGCAAGAAATTCAGATTTGAAATTGCTGAAAAGTCACACGAACAAATACAATAAAGTGTTGTGCAGTCCGGTCTTTTCCCCTGGAGTCAGCCCAGAAGCAACATAAAGCATTGATGTACCAAGAAAGCATTTTATGGCTTTTTCTACACTTCTTTGTTATCCAACAGTACTAAAGTAGCTTGCTAGATCAATAATGCTCTCAGCTCTGTGAAGGCCAGTTCCCACCTAAACAGGCAACAGGCCTTCCACGCTCCAGAAAGGACCAAAACTCCTTTCGTGAACCTGCATCATGCAGCACAACTCCAAGAACAGAGAGCCCTGCCTGTGGTGTCATTATCGTAGAGGACAGGCTGATTCCTGTTCCTTCCCCCCAGACTGTCTTTGTTTCCAAACACGGTCAGTATATTTCTGCTCGGTTGTACAGTCACGAAAAATTGTGTCAAGTCTCCTGCTTCATTAGATGGACAGAACTCACCTTGCTACAGTATGTGGCCTTTGGCCAAACTCAGATGCGTTCATAATTCATGTGCAGTGCTTCAAATGGAGTCTTTTTCAAGAACCCACTCTCCACACCTGACCAAAGAGCTTTATTTTATAGAATGCGGCTACTTCACTTGGACTCATCTTAAGCAGGAACAGAGAAAAGGTCTTCCCAAGGTATAAGGAAATATATAAGAAGATACATTTTTAAACCACATGAAATGTGCTCTGAAAAATTACTTAACACTATTTAGAATTACAGGACTCTAATATCACTGCTGATTACAACCAGGTGACAACACTTCAGAACATTACCAACAGCTAATTTCAAGATCATTGTTCTTGCCAGATGGTGCAGCTCAGCCCCAAGGAGTCACCTGAACTGACCAGGGAGGAGGCCACCACTCCTGCCAGTCCCAGCCTCAGGGAAAATTGCCTGGCACACCTCGTAAACAGAGACCTGCACAGCAGCTCCGCCCATCAGCAGTCCCATCGGATTCAAGACCTCTCTCACGCCTGTGAAGTTCAAGCTTGTTGACAGAAGGTACTTGTGTCCTGCGGTGCATCACCACCACTGCTGCACAGACTAGCGATCTGGACAGCATCAAGCAATCCTGACAGGTTCCACATCTGCCCTCTGTGCCAGAAACACCAGCTGTGTTGATGAGCTAAGTACCAATACCATAGCCTGGTCTTCATCACCAGCTTCGTGTTGGTGTCAGCGGGTTAAACTTTTCAAGACAGGAACTCGATGCTGTTGCTCTAGCACGTTCTTGTTGAAAGAAAGGACCTCCTTTGCCTTGGACTGCCAGGTGCTTTA
>NW_010423654.1:0-2287 GCF_000710305.1 Buceros rhinoceros silvestris
ATGAGAGATTAATAATACTAGAGATTAATAAAACTGTGAGGTTTTCAATTTTCATACTAAATCAAGAACAGTTTAGGCACAAATACGATTAATCTAAATCATCTTTCGAAGGCTACACTTTATTGTCAAAGTTTGGAGACAAATTTTGATACTAGATTTGTTTTCTTTGTCCCGTATATGAGCTCCTACCCAAGATATCAACCAATTACTAAAACATAAAAGTTGCCAGGCTATTTCTGTGTTGTTAGCATGATAAATCACTCATGTAATTCCTTAATTAAATACCTCGTGAATATTCACACCTCTATTTAGCAAACCATGCTTTGTGCTGCAAATCTAATAGCTGACAATCACTGACATGCAATTATTGTCTTGCAAATGTATATTCATTGTTTACATAGAATTTAATAATCAAGTGTATATAACTGTGAAGTTCTGATGAGCCTAAAGTAGACTAAATGAGTACATCAACATAACTGTGTATGCAGCTGCACATCTAAGTTACTTGTAGAAACTATTTCTAACACAGCTAAAAAAACCTTCAGTTGTGCAGGAACAGATCCACGTTTGAAAATGCAGAGATGCAGTAGATGCATGCGACTCTATACCTGCTGAAAACAGGTTTCTGGCCAACAAGACATAATTTCAAGAGAGCTAAACCAGTTAAGGAGACCAAACCAATCTTGTGATGAAATTTTGGGAAAGCACTATATCCAAATCACATGATAAAGAAGGTGACCAGAGAGCCACTTTACCTTCAGGGAACCAAGAAGCCTGCACGGCAGATATATAGCCCTTGGCAAAGGAAACTTCTACTGTTTCCCACCTCTGAATTTGAGAAACTGTAAAGCACTAGTCTCAGACTTCTTCTCTGAATGTTTAAAATCCTCTAGGGAACAGCATATTTATTACAGCTATACGTTATGGCTGTATTCATTAATATTTCGTTATTATCTCCAATAACATTTTGTTTCCATGTGAGATTAATGCAAGAACATTCTGCTACTTGGGAAGTATTCAGGCTTCTCAAAAGAATATTCCATATTTTCATATGTTGAGTCCTACTTCCTTTCAAAGTTTGCTTTTAGTTATTTTCTTCCAGCTGTGAAGATATGCACAATCTCCTTGTCACTTAAAAAAAACCCCACCCAGCAGGGGTCCTAAGTAAATACACCAGCATAGCTCCCCGCGCCTCAGAAACACAACAGGATCTTGGGAAATAGAATTACTCCATCCTTCCCAGTTAAGAGTTTACTTTCAGAACTAGGTCAGGTTGTGCTTTCAGCTACAGCAGGACACATTTAGGAACACAAGAATGTGAAAGCCCTCTTGGGTCTTCAAGTTCAGTGCTGCACTGTTATCACATAGTACCCAACAAACTCCATTTCGAAACACTTTGGGATTTTTGACCCAAACACTCACAAGTTACAAGAATGTTCCACACCTTTGATTTAATGATGAGGGATTTTTTTTTTCTAATTTGCAGCCAGATCTTATTTTCGTCCACTTAAAGCCTATTTGGAAACAACTCAAGTTACTTGAGATACCTGTAACACTAAATGAAAGCAAAATTCAATCTCTAAACTGAGATTGTAACCAAATAAATTTCAAAATGAGTGAAAAGAAATATGATTTCATTTTAACTTCTCTTCCAAGTGAACAGCAATTACGAAGAGACCTTCAGCTCTGAAAGAAAATAGGTTTTAAACCCCCTCGAACCTACCTGATTACATGTCAATCTACTGAAAAGCACAGTCCAGCAAAAGAGATTCCTGTGAGAGTCGGCAGGATTTGAAGGAAACACAAGCTATAACGTGGTGTTCCAAGAAGGCTGCACCACAGAGGGAAGACACAAAATCACTGGCTTTTCTTCCCCTGCCAGCAGGCCTAACCATTTTAATCAACAAAAGAAACACCCAAAACCAAAACCACTCCTTTCAAAAAGAATTTACTTCGTTCAATCTGTAGTCCTCTGTCATTTAAAAGCAAACCAGACTAGTGTCCCATCCATATCTGCTTGATTAAAACTGCCAGTAAAGACAGAAGCAACATCCGCAAGGTCTAAGAGGGATTTTGAAATGCAAGAATTATAAAACTGTTTTCTACAGACTAAATTGAGACGGCCACAGAGCTGATACTGTACTTTTGGGAAGTTGTCTGCTTACTGCAAAAGAATCCGGCCAGCTATTTGCAAGGGTGTTAAGGGTCAAGGGCCGAGGTAAACAACCCCTCGAATTCCTTAACTATTTCTTCTCCGTCTCGTTAGAGAAGACAGAAGAAGAAGAAA
>NW_010423655.1:0-3076 GCF_000710305.1 Buceros rhinoceros silvestris
TGCCTCCGGCAGGGCAGGGCCCTTCCCCGGCGCTGGTTCCCCCCACCGCGCCGCCGGTAGAGCCAGACGCGGGGGTCTAGGCACCCAGGGCCCGGCCGTTGGGTAGAAAACGCTCTTGTGTTTCACTGAGGGGAGGAAAAAAAAAGTGATGTCCAGGTGTTCTGCTGAGGGAAAAGAAGAATGGGGGAGTTTGGCTGCCTCGAGTGAGAAGACAAACTTTCCTCCCCCGGCTGTGTCTTTAATTGATTGCTCTCACACATAATTCCTTTGAGGCCAGACTCATCCTTTCCCAGCTGGCACCGGCACAGCTTCCTGGTGCTCTGTGAATGTGTGTAGGTATCCTTTGGGTTATATTTGAAAATGTGGTTTTCTCAGCGTCACGGCTAAAGGGAGGAGTACAAGCAGCCAAATTACTACTCTGTTTTAAAAATTTGGACTTTAGCCACGATTTAAATAGCAGAAAATCATATTTCTTGCCCTTTATTTAAAAAGTCAGAGGAAGGCATTTATTTATAGATCACCAAGGGGAAATCAGAGTTTCTGCACCTGAAATCCGAGCTCCTCAAATAAAGCCAGTTAAAAGCCTACTCGTTATTTTGGAGATGTTTATGTGGGGAATGGGATTGGCTCAAAAAGAAAAAAGAAAGCTGGGAATAAGAGGAGAAACTAATACAAATCAGCAAGGCAAGTAGTAGGATAACCTCAAGAAAAGTATAGGCTTGGTGGTTGGGGGGAAACACAAGCTTCAACAGAAATACCATTCTGTGGGAGTTGATGCTATGTTGTGCTCGTGGAAACAAGTCTTTAAAATTGGATCAGAGACCCCTAGCACCATTACTGGTTTCTCATTGGCAAGTAGCCATGAGATCCAAGTTGTTAATCCACTTGGGAAAAGAAAGAAGACTAGTAGGTTAGACCTGCTCTTTGTAAAGGTGTGGTCGCAAACCTCAAAAGATTCCCAGCCTGGCTGGTGGCATGTGGTGGGTCAGTACTGCCTAGTTTGGGAGAAGATCCTAGAGAATTTTGAGTTAATGCCCTAAACATTTCTTGATGTGGAAATAAAGTTATTTCCTCAACCTTTCATAACCAATGGCAAGTGAGAGCAAAGTACAAGAAGCCTTCAGCCTTTTAAAAACCTCACCTGCAGTGAACAAGCCAGCAGTAGGTCACCAGGCAGTTACGTTACTTCCACTGCTGACAGAGAAGGTTTTATATTAAAGTTATGGTGCGGTCTCTTTCACGGGCTCCCCCTTGCCGTGGGGAAGGAGCTTGCGTGCCCTTGTGAGGTTGAGAGCTGTGCTGGTGGTGGCATGTGCCTCCGGTGGGGTCTCCCAGGCCAGACAGGTCTCAGCTGAAGGGTCAGACAAAGTGTGTCCACGGGCAGGATGGGCTCACTAGCCTTCGGGCAGCCATCCTAGGAGAAGGACAACTCTGACTCCAAACCCGGGCAGATGGAGCTCGTTTAGCCTTGTAAGGCATCCATCATCTAAGAGAAGGATACTCTAAACAAACCTACGACCCGAGGACTTCGCTGCCACTGTCCAAGCTCGCTGGGCCCTGGCAGATGAACCTCAGGTGTAAAGGGTGGAGCCAGTTCCGCGCACGCTGGTGCCTCACCTAAAAAATCCACCGCGCAGTCCCGAAGGGTGCACTCATCGCTTGCAGTGAGTGTGGGAAAAGCCCTTCCCAGATCTTCGTTCGCGAAGCCAAGCCATGATGATGATGATGACGGTGCGGTGGATGCCAGCCATAAAATTTTCCATATATCCACAGAAGCAGAACAGGGTCAAAGAAGCGTAGTTCGGTATGGGAAGACAAGGCTGACATTGCAATGCTGTCTACATCCATGCAGCCGGGACCATGGCTGTTTTCACACAATCCCCGTAAGGGTGCTGGCATTACATGAATTTGCCCATGGATCTTCTAACTCAGTGCTGACTCTAGACTGCGTAGCTCTCCATCAGCACTCTTCAGACACAGGAATAATGTTTGTGAAGGACAGAGACCGATTCTGCACTTGAAGAAAGTAAAGTATGAGAAGGTCAAGGGCTGTGCTCGCAGCTGAGGGCCGTGCTGGCAGTACAAGATCCGGTACATACTGAGCACTCGGTATTCAATTTGCTGTTCTCCGGGTTACAGGGAAGGGCAGGGGATTGTGATAAACAGCACACGGCAAAGCCAGCCAGGAGGGGTACTAGGGGTTAGGCTGAAGAAGACACGGCAGAGATCCAGGTGGGTGTGTAGAGTCAGTATCCCCAAAACTCCTGTGGTAAAACCATGTGGCCCCAGCTTGTCCCCGCCCGACCTGAGCCAGCTTCTGCAGAGCCACCTATATGATTATCCCCATTGCTCCAGTTCCGAGAGATTTCCCTACCTGTGCTTCTAAGCACAGGGTTAGGTCACCCCTGGAATGGCACCCAGGCAGGAGCCAGCCTCACCCGCTCTGCAGGAGGCAGCTGAGTCTGGCAGGCTCGCACTGTGCTACGCCACCCCCACGGACTTGGGAGCAAGGAGACAGAGGTAGCAGCTAAGAAATTTCTATTTACATCTCAAGGTCTTAGGAGTGGGGGGAGGTAATCCCAGGGACTTCCAGGCGGAGGCTGCCCCTATACAGCACTCATCAGATTGCTCAGCTGCCAGCACAGGAAGAAATCTCTACCCTCCCACCCATGGTTCTGGAAATGACGAGCATTCCACCTGAAGTGGTCTTGGCAAGGTTTAACCCTTCATCTGTGCCTTCGTGCACAGAAGAGAGTTACAAGTTTACAGTAACTTGGGGGGGAGGGGGAGGGGGCAAGACTAACAGGATGCATCTATAAAAAACATTAACAGTGACAGATTTTTAACCCTTTTGATATGCTTCCTGTACAATTTAACAGAGAAATATAAAGAGTAGCTTCAAAAACATTCTGTCGCGGTTTGAAAAGGGGGGCTGTTCCCCCACCGAAAGGATGCGACGGACTGGTGTGTTTTAGCTGGGAATCCTGCCAAAACACACACACAAAACTTTTGATGCTCATTAGAGGTGCTGATAAGACCTTTAGTGAGCTTGTTAGGCTTTAGAAAATGATAACAC
>NW_010423656.1:0-1261 GCF_000710305.1 Buceros rhinoceros silvestris
TTTTATATAGAAATATAGAAAAATAATTTCTATATAAATTATAGAATAAATCTGCTTCCAGAGTTGCAGGAAATAAACTGATATTGTGTTCCCACATCTTTAAGCCAGCTTGCCAGTTTCATGCTGTTGTTGTAGTACCTGTATAGCACTACTTTGCAATCTTCATACTACTTCTTGCAATTTGCTTTTTTTGCAATTTCCAGTCCCAACAGGGTCATGGCTCTACTCCTATTCTTCACCATCACAGGTCCAAAATAATTCTACAATGTTTGTTTAGCTGCTTCTTATTTCCCTGTAGTTGCCCCAGACTGAGGCTTCCAACTTTACTGCTCCTAAAATACCTGTTCTCAGTGTTTCTATCTATAGATTTACATCACTGAATTCTTTTTTTTAGCAAGTTTTTTTTTTTTTTCCTTTCTCCTGGAAAAACTGTGAGCTTTTCCAACTTCAATTTGTCAGTTTCATTTCCTTTCTTCAGAATTATGCTACAGGAAATTTGACAGTGTTCCTTGCATACATCCAAAACCGAAGATTACTGGATCACAGATTATGTTTTTGGATGGCAGATATCCCAGAGTCAAGGTGATGGTGGTAATCACATGAAAAATATTAGCTTTGCTGATCATATGAAAAGGAACCACATTTTTCATGCTCCCTCCTGATTTCCTCTTCCTTCCTCTTCAGGTCTGTACCAAACCCTGCTTGTGTAGTCTTGTTGCCATCCTTGGAGTCACCAGAAGGACGTGAGCACACTAGTTCTCATCCCTTTGATCTTGCTCTGGCAGGACAGTAAAGTCACTTCCAAGAATCCATCCAAATAGTACCGCTGTCCTGTTGTAGGTGTCCAAAAGCTGCACGCTAAAGACATTCAGAAAAACTACTGAAATGCCCTTGATTCAAAATTTATCTGTGTGCAAATGTCCTAGGACCTGCGTATAGTGAAGCACATCCAGTCAAACGTTTGCTACTGATCCAGCCTCCAATTCCTTGCAGGATGTCACAGGTTGAAAAGGGGGACTGTTTCCCACTGGAAGCGATGTGACAAAATACTGTGTCAGCTGGAAAAGCAAAACCAGCCAAACCACACACAAAAAAACTTTTGATGCTTGTTAACGGCTTATCAGCACGTTAATGAGCTCATTAAGGCTTTAGTTGGGCAAAGGAAATGAAAACACACAACTACGTATGGAAAGGATAGAAACAGAAAAGTTTAATAGTAAAAGGCCCCAGAGTAAAATCGTTTTCGAAGTTAAACCGGACT
>NW_010423657.1:0-1442 GCF_000710305.1 Buceros rhinoceros silvestris
TACCCTTTAAAGGATTTTGCACCATTTTTGTTAACAACTCAAGTTGCCATATATCCTTCTCTGTTGAGTTTGGGGATAAGCCAGAAAAATGCCCATGGAAGGTCACTGTTGATGAGCAAGACAGCAAAGAACTTCACAGTGAATTTGCTGTTCTTACTTGTCAGCTCAGAATTCTTGTAACAAGAAGAATCTAGGCATACAGTTACATGATAAATTCTCACCACTCACCTAAAAAACAATATCACAGGACACCAGGGTGTCCATCTGTTTAGGCACTCAGTCCAGTGTGTCATATGCCTGACTGACACCTTGGGGCTAGCCAGGGAAATCTCCAGTGGGGCTACAGCGCCAGCACAGTGTACTTCCTCTCCCAGTCTGTTGTGGAGGTGGCCTAGCTTGCAAGTGCACCATCTACGCTAAACACAAGAGATAAGTAAGTCTCAGAAAGGTTTTACCAAGGGTTATACAGTTCTGGTGGGGGTGACTTCGCTAACCCCAAGGTAAGATTCACCCTTGATGGAGATCATAACGGGACGTGATTATATGCCATGAAGTATTTGTCAAGAAAATGTCACGTAAAGGCAATCTAATTGTCTTCTAAAATCAGTAAAGAGGACAGGTAAATAGACAAGCAGTAGACATGCACATGATGCTGGTCAGACTCTCTGTCTCTCAGAATGTGCATTTCAAGAAGTTAAGACAACAGAGTCCTGATAAAACTTACCAGATGTGTACAAAATCATGTTGCAAAAATGTTCTTAGAGGTGGTCTATAAAAATCCTCTTCTGTGTGTGAGCTTCATCACAAATGTTCATCTAACAATTCAGTTTATTTAAGAGGGAATAGTATAACTAATTTTCATATTACGTCATTGGTTGTTCCATACGTGTTGTATTAAAATTATCTCAAAAAATTGAAATGCTCTGAGAAAATATATGATGCAACTTAATATGGAAATGTTAAATTCTATCTATAGATACAAAAATGATTTTCATATATATTGGATGGAGAACGAATAAAAAGCTTAAAATAACACTGAAAGAGTTAGCAGGTCATATTGTGATCAGAAACAGAACTTAAGCAAATTGTGTCATATTGTTTCAAACATTCAAACAGCATATTGACATGTTTAAGCAGAAAACCTGAAGTAAAATAACAGAAATAATCTTACATTGTATTCACGGCCTGAAGAGCCTCAGCCAGAATATACATATATATATATACACACAGTTTTGATCACTATATTTTACAAATTAAGTGATCAGTTCAGAATAAATGAGATGAAAGCAAAAAGGATGCTCAGATGTATATAAAACATTGGAATGCTACAAGGAAAGTTTGTGAGAGCTTGTCGCAGTTTGAAAAGGGGGGGCTGTTTCCCACCGAAAGGAATGTGACAAAATTGTGTGTTGGCTGGAAAAAAGCAAAACCAGCCAAACCAC
>NW_010423658.1:0-2375 GCF_000710305.1 Buceros rhinoceros silvestris
GGTTGTCGGGTAAGGGGTTGTGGTCGTGGTTGTGGCACCTGGAGGAGAAGAAGAGAAAGAAGCGAGTGAGCACCGTGAGGAGGATGAAGGAGCACGGACAGCTTTTCTCCCAGCTCTCAGGATGCAGGTGCCACGCTATCACGAGCGGGACGGAGAGCTTGGGATCTTCGCATGGTGGAGGTCTCCCAATGAAGTGATCCACACTCAGCCCAGGAACAATCACATTCCTGCCTCCGTGTGACTGTAATTCATTTGGCTCTGAAGACATATGTAAATATTCTATATATATTTTGTAGGAACAAGTGGTGTTTGACCATTCTCTCCAAAATGGTGTTAGAGGTTTTTTCTTGTCGTTACTTTTCTGACAGACATGTTGTTCTTTGCTGTGTGATTTGGCAGATAAATGCAAGAGTATTTCCAGCAGCAGACCAGAGGAGCCATGATTTAGTGTGCCCGAAGCAAGCCTGAGAACGCTCAAAGCACTGGAATCCCAGGCCCTGTTTTAGACCTAAGCAGAATTTCTGTGTACATTTAAAATATTAATTCAGGTTTCAGGTAGCTTTCTTCTGTCAAAGTCAGGAATGTGGCTAATACACGTGAAGACACAGGGAAGGGCAGTGCTGCACCATAAGGTCCGTCTGCATGAGAGAACATCTTACAAAGCACTGTACGGGTGTAACAGTGGAGTGCTCCTTTGTACACGGAAACCGTCGTGCAAGGTCTCTGGAAAAGAGAGGAAGTTCCTGGTGCCATATTCCACAAGGGCTTGGTGGCCTCCCAAAACGATATTTCCAATTAATAAAAGACTGTGAACAGAGGCAACTGAGCACAAATCCGCCATCCAGCAAACTGGATTTTCATACATGCAGGTTTGGCTTAATTTTCTGCCAGACTAAAGAGAATAGCGTGGAATTTTGTCTAATATTTGAGTTCTCTGTGGTAACTCTTAGTGTGATTTGCTAGGAATAATGGTGTGAAGGTGCTGAGATCTATATAAACCAAGCTTTGCACAAACTTCTTCTCATCGCAATACAAAGGAACAGTCCAAGTTTGCAGAGAGGTGTGACTGGGTGGGAATAACGTAGAATATTTGTGGTTCTTCCTTAAATCTGCACTTACAATTTGGAATTTTTAGGTGTTGAACTGATGTTGTTTATCTACAGTTGTGTGGGTTTTTCTGTAAATATAAATATGTAGTGAAAAACATGTAAAACAAGTGTAACAAACACTTGTGTAAGTTATCAGTTTCATGTCTAGTAGGAAAAATATTTTAATGCTTTTCACACAAAAGTCAAGTAATGACGTGCTTAGCCACAATCCATGGTCTGATCCAACACTTCAGAATTCTAAAGCCTTTTTTACTTCAAGAAGCACACACAAAACACTTGGCAATTCCCACACATCCGTATAGTGGCCTTATACAACCAGACAGATAGGAGACTTCAACGTCAAATGAGCAGCAGAGAGCGACACTGTATAAACTCTTCCTTTGCCTCCAGGCTGGGTCACAGAAACTCTGTTGGGCTTCATGATTAAGATATAAGCTCCTGTAGTAAAAAAAAATCACCCCCCCCGCAATGGTCCCTTCAGCCTGCCCCAAATGAGGTGCTTTTCTTCAGGAAGTGATGGATAAAGCTGTGGGTTTGTTAAGTTTACACCACACAGAGTTCATTCAAGTCCCCCCTCATCTGAAGAACACTGTAATTCATCACTGCCTGCAAAAGGTTCAAATCCTGGCTCGCTTTTAGTATTATTTTGGGGACTTCTTTGTTCTGTTATTTTGTTTTTCTAAATGTCTCTTATTCTGATTTCCTCAGCTTAGATTTTTTTTTCCTCTGTCCTCTATTGTTATAACTCAAGTCTTTTGGAAAGCAGTGGGCAAATTAAGCAGTGCACTTCATACCCCTCATCTCCCCGCGGATATGATAGGTCCTGTGTTCTTCTTTATATCTACAAAGAACAGATTCATTTATATCTGCAGTGAACAGCCAGATGTCCTGGTCAGAAGAAATTCCTTGCATGAGCACAACACTTCAGCTCTCTTCTCTGAAGGAGGAGTGAGAGTTAAACCTTTTTCTTTTGTTTTGTTTTTCCTTCCTTGAGCCTGAATTAAAGCAGGGAAGTCCCCTTGCCAAGGTGAAGTGAGAGGCTGGCAGTCCTGATACAACTCAGGAAGGGTTTGCTGGGAATAGTAAATGCAAGAAATCATCCCTGTAAAAATCAACAGGATTCAGAAAGCCCACAGCGATACTAAATACTGGTTTCTGAGAGAACCAAACGCTGATTTGGTTTGCACATGTAAGTGTGCAGACTGGATTGCCACAGTCTCCACATTTTTAGTCCACATGTGTCCCGGTTTGGGCTAGACTTCCTTG